>NW_012105109.1:0-363 GCF_000951045.1 Mandrillus leucophaeus | reverse complement strand
AATTCCACAAGAACAGTCTTAGCGAAAGGCTTCTTGAGGTGAATGGTGTAACTCTGTGAGGTGAATTCACAGATCACAAAGAAGTTTCTCAGAAAGCTTCTTTCTCATTTCTATCAGAGGATATTTCTTTTGGCCCTATAGTCTTCCAAGGGATCCGAAATATCAATTATCTGATTAAACACAAATAAGGCTAGCAAACAGCTCCACGAAATACAGCCGGAACTCAGTGAGTGGAAGTCACACGTTACAAAGCAGTTTCTCAGATGGCTTTGCAGGGGCCTTTGAAAACAGTATGCTGAGAATAGATAGGGCTCAAGAACAGTATCTCCAATTGAACTTTTAATGAACTCCCGTAGGCGCCAA
>NW_012105108.1:5263-5716 GCF_000951045.1 Mandrillus leucophaeus | reverse complement strand
ACTACTTATTGATTATAGTGTTAAATATACTGGTTTATTTTTATTATTGTTAATATACATTATAATCTACATTTACAAAATTGGCATCTCTTACTCTGTAGTCAGAAAAAAGTAAGTTTTTAATACTGCTATAAAAAATGGTAAAATGTTTCCAGTACTCATGTAATGTAGAGTTTACAATTTCTAACAACTGGATGATTCATAAATGACCTTTCAAATGAAAGAAAGAAACCATGATTATGGAAGATTCGAGCCTAGGAAAAGGAAATAGAGACTCTTGGAAGGCTATCATAAACTAAAAGTCACCAAAAATATATAAAAAGCCAAAAGAGTTATTCAAGATTATGTAATTTCTTCTTATTATTTACATATTTGTAGCAAGGTTTATCTGAACATGTATTCAATAAAAAAGATCACATAAAGCAAATAACAAAGATTTGTTTTAAAAAAAAA
>NW_012105108.1:0-869 GCF_000951045.1 Mandrillus leucophaeus | reverse complement strand
AAAATATATCAACTTTGTTAATTTTTAAATTTTATATTTATCAAATTTAATTAATTTCAGGAAGTGTATGGTTTAAACTTTCTAATTTGGCAAGAATCCCCATTTGGGCCAATGGTTTCAGATAAATTATTGCTAATTTTAAAGTAAATCAGTTAATTGTTGGCAAATGAAAATTAAATTGAAAAATTATTTAAAATGTTTTCAAAAGTTTTATACATAAAGTATTATTTTTAATAATACTCAAAACTAAGATGTCCTGGGCTTATGGAAGTTACTGAAATGTTCCTGAAATCTCTCCATCAATTCTCATTATATATGAACCTTTCTGAATAATAAATACTAAGAATCCGGAATGTGACTATACAGTATTCCTGTGTAGATATATTACTGGTATACTGTTTTTTGGCAGGAAAAGATGTTAATTTGAAACAATAGAAATTGTTTTAAATTAGGAGTACCAGATGTGCTACCAAATACCTATGATTTGGACAAGGTAACATGAATTCACTAGCTGATGGTGTTATAAAAGAAGCTGATACCCCAATGTTTGAGTTGATGAATATGATCAATAAATGTTCATTGTTTTCTCTCAGATCTCACCTCCATAGTGTACATGATGGAGTGTTATGCTGTTAACAAACTTGCTATTAAAAAAGTGTTGAATACACCACATAGCACAATTTAAGTGACTGTGTTTGTATACATGTAGTATACCTGCATGATACATTTTTAAGAAATAGGGACTGGGCACGGTGGCTCACGGCTGTAATCCTAGCACTTTGGGAGGCCGAGGCAAGTGAATCACCTGAGGTCAGGAGTTCGAGACAAGACTGGCTTTTCTAACATTAAGCGAAAATGAATGGTGACCT
>NW_012105107.1:2934-3364 GCF_000951045.1 Mandrillus leucophaeus | reverse complement strand
GCGGGGGTTTACCCAAGGTCACACAGGCCTGTCGCTGTCTCTTATACACATCTAGATTTTTTTCTTTGTGATGGTCTCTAGAGACACGTAAAATTTTGTGTTTTTCCTATATTGTGGAAATCCTCCTGGACCAATGCTTCTCAAACTTCAATGTGCATGTGAATGACCTGGGGATCTTGCTAAAATGCAGACCAGGTGCAGCAGGGCTGAAGCAGTGCCTGAGATTCTGTCTCCAACAGGCTTCCTCCCAGGTGAGACTAAGGCTGCTGCTCTGTTATAGCGTTAGTTTGTAGGCTATACCTTCAGTAGCAAAGACCTAGAATCCACCCGGTGATCTGGAACCATGGGAATTGGCCTGACCTGCTTTTTGGAAGGCATTGACCCCTGTTTCAGCCACGCTTGCATACTCTAATCACTGTGTAGTCTACAG
>NW_012105107.1:0-1394 GCF_000951045.1 Mandrillus leucophaeus | reverse complement strand
GCAGAGCCATAGTGGACTCACGAATGCTCCAGGGAGTCAAAGTGGCTCGGAAGGAGCCCACATACTGTAGCCAGTTAGCCTGGCTCAAATACTGTCCTGCTCCATTCAAGCTGTGTGACTTTGGGCAAGTCACAGAACCCCTTTGTGGCTCAGTTTCCTCCAATATAAAATGAGAACCTTCCTGGTAGGATCATTGTGAGAACTGAGTGAACGAATATGTACCGAGGAATTAGAACAAGCAGTTAGGCCATCGTATGTGTTACATGAGAGTTTCCAAACTGTGGACCTCCACAAGTTACTGAGTTGTAAAATTAGTACTCTGAGTCATAAATAGCATTAGACAAATTAAATGGCATATGGATTATTTTGGCTTTTCTTTTTGGGGTCCTTTTGATTCCGTGTGTGTGTGTGTGTGTGTGTGTGTGTGTATGTGCGTGTGTGTGTGTGTGTAATGGCTCACAATGTAAAATGTATTTCTCATTGAGGATTTGTGGTTAAAAGATTTTGGAAGCTCCTTCTTCAGGGACTGGAGTGAACACATTTATTTTTCTGAGCCTGGACCCACGGTGGTGAACAAGACTCCCTGTGGACATAAATGCACAAGGTGAGCTCTGGCTGAGACTTAAATGTGCTTCCTTTGCAGAGGGAAACCAAAGGGCAGTTTCTCATTGACCACATCTGCAACTACTACAGCCTGCTGGAGAAGGACTACTTTGGCATTCGCTATGTGGACCCAGAGAAGCAAAGGGTAAGAGCTGATTTCTGTCTGGAGCCATTTTCAGGGAGTGACCCAGACTGTGGTGCCCTGTGGGGGCTCCTCTCAAAGCCCTACCGATGCCCTTGTTCTCAGAGATTATTGGGCACATGAAACCCTGTGTGAGCGGAAGAGGCTGGCGCTGTACTTACTGGACTGGGTGAAGCAGGAGAAGGGAAAAGTTACCCTAGGCCTTTCCAGAAGGCTTCTCCCATCTGCTTAGAGGAGAGAATGTCCCTCTGCCCTTTGAACCCAGGGTTTCCCAAAGTCTCTCAAACAATGGCTACATAAAATTTCACTATGGAGAAAATCACCCCCCCGCCCCAACCCCACTCACTATAAAAAGCTATTGAGGCTGGGATCAGTGGCTCACATCTGTAATCCCAGCACTTTGGGAGGCCTAGATGAACAGATCACTTGAACCCAGGAGTTCAAGACCAGCCTGGGCAACATGGCAAAAGTCCACCTCTACAAAAAATACAAAAATTAGCTGGGCATGGTGGCATGTGCCTGTCATTATAGCTACTTGGGAGGCTGAGGTGGGGCAGAATAGCTTGAGCCTGGGAGGTCAAGGCTGCAGTGATCTGTGATGGAGCCATTACACTCCAGCCTGGGTTACAGAGCAAGATCCTGTCTCAAA
>NW_012105106.1:2743-3619 GCF_000951045.1 Mandrillus leucophaeus | reverse complement strand
TTTTTTGACGGAGTCTCACTCTGTCACCCAGGCTGCAGTGCGGTGGTGTTATCTCGACTCACTGCAACCTCTGCCTCCCAGGTTCAAGCAGTTCTCCTGCCTCAGCCTTGTGAGTAGCTGGGATTACAGGTGTGCACCACCACACCCAGCTAACTTTTACTGTATTTTTAGTAGAGAGAGGGTTTCACAATGTTGGCCAATGTGGTCTTGAACTCCTGACCTCATGATCCACCCACCTTGGCTTCCCAAAGTACTATGATTACAGGTGTGAGCCACCGCACCCGGCCTGTCCATTTTTTAATCAGGTTATTTGGTTTTTTGCTATTGAGTTGTTTGAGTTCCTTATATATTCTGGTTATGAATCCCTTGTTAGATGGTGTGTTAGGCCATTCTTGTGTTGCTATAAAGAAAATCCTGAGTCTGGGTATTTTATAAAGAAAAGAGGTTTAATTGGCTCATAATTCTGCAGACTGTACAGGAAGCATGGCACCAGCATCTGCTCGGCTTCTGGGGAGGCCTCAAGGAACTTTCACTCATAGCAGAAAGCAAAGCAGGAGCAGTCACATCACGTGGCAAGAAAGCAAGAGAGAGAGGTGGAGGAGGTACCACATGCTGTTTTAAAGAACCAGATCTCTCAAGAACTCACTCTTGTTGGAACAGGCATTAAAAGAGATTAGAGTGTGTAAGCAGAAACTCAGTTGTACGTAAGAAAACTCAATTCCCCCTGAGAAAGATAAAGAGCTGGAGTCCTTTAAAAATTAACTGCCTGTTTTTCTGTGGCTAGTGAGCCTTATCTCTCCTCCCTTCCCAGGCATTGTGAAGACCATGTTTCCCTAGCTGTGCAGCTGCAAGGTCACTAGACAGATAAACCCAAGT
>NW_012105106.1:0-985 GCF_000951045.1 Mandrillus leucophaeus | reverse complement strand
TGCAGCATAAGTTTCTTCTTTATTTATTTATTTATTTATTTTGAGATGGAGTCTCACTCTTTCGCCCAGGCTGGAGAGCAGTGGCACAATCTCGGCGCACTGCAAGCTCCGCCTACCGGGTTCACGCCATTCTCCTGCCTCAGCCTCCCAAGTAGCTGGGACTACAGGTGCCCGCCACTATGCCTGGCTAATTTTTTGTATTTTTAGTAGAAATGGGGTTTCACCGTGTTAGCCAGGATGGTCTCGATCTCCTGACCTCATGATTTGCCTGCCTTGGCCTCCCGAAGTGCTGGGATTACAGGCGTAAGCCACCACACCCGGCTGAGATGAGTTTCTATATATGCCAAATTGTCCAGTGCCCTTGTTGGAGAGAGACTTACTCCAGAAACTGCAGACACAAATTTCCTTTACACTTAAAGGGAATATGACACCAAAGTTTGGAAAGTCTAAGGCAATGATATTGATTCTAACTGTCCCACGGACTGAGGAATGGTGGCTCTATGAACTGTGTGCCAGAAGGCCACCGGAGGGGCCTACACAATATGTGGGGGATGCTTTTGAAGGTACTGGGCGTATGGGCTGAGGATAACTCCCCTGGACTTGCTGCAAACACACCCCGGATGGTAGTAGAGCTTAACCCTCATGCTGCCCCAGTACGAGTCTGTCAGTATCCACTACCCAGAGAGACAATTGATGGAATAACAAAGCATCTAAATCAGGTTTATACACATGGAATTATAGTAAAATGCAAGTCCTCATGGAATACTCCTCTGCTTTCAGTGCGCAAACTAAATGGAGAATACAGGCCAGTGCAGGATCTCTGGGCAGTAAACAAGGTCACTGTCACTATCTATGCCATAGTACCCAACCCATACGCAATGCTGGGACAGATTCCTGTTGATGCTGCTTAGTTCACATGTCTGGACTTAAAGGATGCCTCCTTCTTCCTCCTCCTCCTCCTCCTCCTCCTCCTCCTCCTCCTCCT
>NW_012105105.1:5171-6108 GCF_000951045.1 Mandrillus leucophaeus | reverse complement strand
GTCTGTTAAAAAATAGAAACTGGACTCACAAGAAGAGATACAGATGGCAAATAAGCATATAAAAAGACGCTCCACATCATATATCCTCAGGGAAATGCAGATTAACAACCAGACAAAGCCAGAAGCAAGGCTTCCGCCTGTAATCCCAGCACTTTGGGAGGCTGAGGCAGGAGGATCAGGAGTTTGAGACCAGCCTGGCCAACATGGTGAAACCCTGTCTCTCTTAAAAATACAAAAATTAGCCGGGTGTGGTGGCGCAGGCCTGTAATCCCAGCTAGTCAAGAGGCGGAGGCAGGAGAATTGCTGGAACCTGGGAGACAGAGGTTGCAGTGAGCCAAGATCACGTCACTGCACTTTAGCCTGGGTGACGGAGTGAGACTCCATCTCAAGAAAACAACAATAACGAGACACCTCTACACATCTGTTAGAATGGACAAACAACACTGACTACAGCAAGTGCTGACCCGGATGTGGAGCAACAGGAACTCTCGTGCATGGCTGGTGGAAATGCAAAATGGTGCATCTGCTGTGGAGGACAGCTTGGCAGTTTCCTACAAATCTAAATGTACTCTCACCATACCGTCCAGCAATCATGCCCCTTGGTGTGCACCGAAGGAGTTGAAAACGTGTTTTCACATAAAAACTTTCACACCAGTGTTGAGAGCAGGTTCATTCTAACTGCCAACACTTAGAAGCAACCAAGATGTCCTTTAGTAGGTGAATAAATAAACTGTGGTACATCCAGACAATGGAATACTATCCAGCACTTAAAGGAAATGAGCTATCAAGGCATGAGAAGATACAGATGAACCTTAAATGCATATTGCTGGGTGAAAGAAGCCAATTTGAAAAGCTACACACTGTGTGATTCCAACTCCATGATATTCTGGAAAAGGCAAAACTATGGAGACAGCAAAAAGATCAGTGGTTGGCCAGG
>NW_012105105.1:0-871 GCF_000951045.1 Mandrillus leucophaeus | reverse complement strand
TCGTTCTGTTGCCAGGCTGGAATGCAGTGGTGCAATCTCAGCTCACTGCAACCTCCACCTCCCAGGTTCAAGCAATTCTCCTGCCTCAGCCTCCGAAATAGCTGGGATGACAGGCATACAGCTAATTTTTTTTTGTATTTTTAATAGAGATGGGGTTTCTCCATGTGGGTCAGGCTGGTCTCAAACTCCTGACCTCAAGCCACCCACCTCAGCCTCCCAAAGTGCTGGGATTACAGGTGTGAGCCACCACACCTGGCCTAATATATATCTTTTTAATTTCAAATATTCTGTGATTTCATGGGAAGCAGGGAACAGGGAATTCTTGCTTAATAGGTAGAGCTCTTGTTTGTAGGAACAAACATTTTGGAGATATATAGTGCTGATGATTGTACAACATTGTGACTATAATTAATGTCATTGAATGGTATGCTAAAGAGTAATTAGAATGGAAAACCATATTTACATACATTTTACTACAATAAAAATATCTCAAAGATTTTGAAATAGGGCATCACTGTATATTCTTTCAATAAACAGATTTTAGGATGAAAATGAGTATAGCCTGTGACTTCCAGCAGTTTGGAAACCCTTGCCCTGGCTGAGCAGTGCTAAGAGTATGCTGTCTTAGGAGAAACTTGACAACTCAAATGATGAGAGAAGTCATTTGTGTACACTGAAATACGTACTCATGAGCTGGGCATGGTGGCTCATGCCTGTAATCCCGGCACTTTGCAAGGCTGAGGTGTGCCAATCGCTTTGAGGTCAGGACTTCAAGACCAGCCTGGGCAACGTGGCGAAGCCCCATCTCTACCAAACATACAAAAGTTAGCCAGGCATGACTGTGTATGCCTGTAGTTCCAGCTACTCGGGA
>NW_012105104.1:4513-5051 GCF_000951045.1 Mandrillus leucophaeus | reverse complement strand
AAATTAATTCTCACACAAAGTCATAGTGAAGCTATGAAGGCTCAATGGCAAAAATGGGTTAAAAAACTGGGAGAGGAGGTCGTGCAGAGAGTAACACTTTCACCCAACAATGGTGATACAGCAATACAACTTAACATTGAGGAGCAGAGACACCCAGAGTGTCTGGTGTGGATGCAGAGGATGTATGTGGTTGATGTGAGACATGTAGGGCAGAGCCGAAATGTATCTGGTCTGTTTAAGAACGGTCATCTTGGCCGGCGCGGTGGCTCAAGCCTGTAATCCCAGCACTTTGGGAGGCCAAGACGGGTGGATCACGAGGTCAGGAGATCGAGTCCATCCTGGCTAACACGGTGAAACCCCGTCTCTACTAAAAAATACAAAAAAAAAACTAGTCGGGCGAGGTGGCGGGCGCCTGTAGTCCCAGCTACTCGGGCTGCTGAGGCAGGAGAATGGTGTAGACCCAGGAGGCGGAGCTTGCAGTGAGCTGAGATCCGGCCACTGCACTCCAGCCTGGGCGACAGAGCGAGACTCCGTCTCA
>NW_012105104.1:0-1477 GCF_000951045.1 Mandrillus leucophaeus | reverse complement strand
ACCTGAAGCCCAGCAGACAAGAAAGAAAAGGGGTGTATTGAGAGTTAAAGTTTTCTGAAAGGGATGGTGGGTTTCTGTTTTGAAAGTCTGATCTGACTGTGAGGAAATCAGTAATAAAAATTCTGCATTATTCACATTTCTGGCATTTATGTTGCTGAGTATGATTATTTGCATTTCAATTCTAACACATGAAATTTCATGGTATTATGGGCTGAACTGTGTTCTCCCAAAATTCATATGCCAATGTTCTAACCCTCAGACTGTTTAGAGATAGGTAAGGCCTTCAAAAAGTAATTAAGTTAAAATGAGGCCATTAGGGTGGACCGTCATCCAATATGACTGTATCTTCATAAGAAGAGACAGTTAGGACACAGATATGCACAGAGACACCATGTGAGGACACTGGCAGAAGAAAGCTGAGGAGAGAAGCTTCAGAAATCAACCCTCTACTGGCACCTTGATCTCTTCCCTCCAGCCTCCAGAGTGGTGAGAAAATAAACTTACATTGTTTAATCTATTCGATCTGTAGTATTTGTTATGAAAGCCCTATTAGTATTGAAAATTAGTGATTAGCAATTAATATTATAAAAGTAATACACTTTATATAACCTACTGGGAAGGCTTAGTTGGACAATTCAAACTACTAAATGAAATGAGTGGTAAATTTTTGGATAGTGTTTTTTTGAGGTTATTTGAATTAAGATATTTTTGTGACTTATTATCTAAAAAACATTCTTTGGCTATTATTACAAAGTCAAAAAATAAGAGATGCTGGTGAAGTTTTGGAGAAAAAGAAATTCTTTTACACTGTCAGTGGGAGTGTAAATTGGTTCAAACAATGTGGAAGAAAGTGTAGCGATTCCTCAGAGACCTAGAGACAGAAATATCATTTGACCCAGAAACCCTATTACTGGGTATATATCCAAAGAAATATAAATTATTCTATTATGAAGACACATACACACATATGTTCTCTCTAGCACTGTTCACAATAGCAAAGACATGGAATCAACCTAAATGTCCATCAATGATAGACTGGATAAGAAATATGTGGTACATATGTACCATGGAATACTATGCATTCATTAAAAGGAACAAGATCATGTCCTTTGCAGGAACATGGATGGAGTTGGAGGCCATTATCCTTAGCAAACTAACACAGGAGCAGAAAATCAAACACTGCAGGTTCTCACTTATAAGTGGGAACTGAATGATGAGAACACATGGACACATAGAAGGGAAAAACACAGTCTGGGGCCTATTGTAGGATGGAGGATGGAAGACGGGAGATGATCAGGAAAATATAACTAATGGATACTAGTCTTAATACCTGGGTAGTGGAATAGTCTGCACAACAGACACCCATTACACACACTTACCTATGTAACAAACATGCACACCCTGCACAGGTACCCTTGAACTTAAAAAATTTAAAACAAAAACATCCCACTATCATGTCCCTTATATGAAACTTAGT
>NW_012105103.1:6104-6424 GCF_000951045.1 Mandrillus leucophaeus | reverse complement strand
TCTCGGCTTACCGCAACCTCCACCTCCCGGGTTCAAGCAATTCTCCTGCCTCAGCCTCCCAATTAGCTGGGATTACAGGCATGTGGCACCAAGTGCAGCTAATTTTGTACTTTTAGTAGAGACAGAGTTTCTCCATGTTGGTCAGACTGGTCTCAAACTCCCGACCTCACGTGATCTGCCTACCTCAGCCTCCCAAAGTGCTGAGATTACAGGCGAGAGCCACCGCACCTGGCCCATGACTTTTGACCTCAAAGAGCTGTAAAGAGAAAAGGAAATGACACATATGAAGTTCCTGGTACATTTTCCGGGAGACCCAAGTG
>NW_012105103.1:0-2209 GCF_000951045.1 Mandrillus leucophaeus | reverse complement strand
GATCTCGGCTCACTGCAACCTCCACTTCCTGGGTTCAAGTGATTCTCCTGCTTCAGCCTCCCAAGTAGCTGGGACTACAGGCACCCTCCACCACACCCAGTTACTTTTTATATTTTTAGTAGAAACGAGGTTTCACCATGTTGGCAAGGCTGGTCTCGAACTCCTGGCCTCAGGCGATCTCCCAAAGTGCTGGGATTATAGGTGTGAGCCACCACGCCCCGCCAACAATTTCATCAGGCATTTTTTCTTAGCCTTGCATCCGCTCTACTAAAAGCTGCTGCTGCCACTCTTGAAGTTTATTGCTTCGAGGTTCAGGGAGTTGTGACATGTAACACATGACAAAGAACCTTGGAGAAATCCAGTCCAACCTGCTCATTCCACAGATGAACAAATTGAGGCTCAGAGAGGTTAAGTAACTTGCAAATGGTAACACGGCTGGTCTAGAAATCAACAGCACTTCGGCCATGAGGCTTCTGTCCTGTCATCTTCTTTGACATGGCTCGTTCTCCTCTGTGTGACTGGCAGAGAAGAAAATGAGATCTTCCTCATTCTGGGCCTCCAGCCTTCTGAATTGACCTCCATTAATTTCTGGGCTGTTAAGAAATGTCGGCCAGGCTCTGTGGCTCATGCCTGTAGTCCCAGCGCTGTGGGAGGCTGAGATGGGTGGGTGGATCGCTTGAGCTCAGGAGTTCAAGACTAGCCTGGGCAACAAGGCAAAACGCCTATGTCAACAAAAAATACAAAAATTAGCCAGGCATGGTGGCATGTGCCTGTAGTTCCAGCTACCTAGGAGACCAAGATGGGAGGATGGCTTGAAACCAGGAGGTAGAAGTTGCAGTGAGCAGAGATCACACCACTGCACTCCAGCCTGGGTGACAGAGCCAGACCTTGTCTCAAAAAGAAAAAAAGAAAAAGAAGAAACAAAGAAATGTCAATATGCTTGAATGCTTGATTTAGCCAAGTCTTGAAGTTTGCAGTCACCAAAGATGTAGAGAATGTGAAGCATTTTTGCCTTGGGCTTCTGGACCCTGGGAAATCAGGCTAGGCTTAGCTCATCCTGGACCTGGTTCTAACCTGGCCATTGTCCAATCATGATCCTGGTGTAGATGAGGCTACAGCAGGCGTCCCAGGTGTCCTGGATTTCCTGGGAAAGTTAAACTTGCCTTACTCTTGTCCCCACTGACACAATGACAGCCTGGAGGATCTTTCTTTCTTTCTTTCTTTCTTTTTCTCAGACAGAGTTTTGCTCTTGTTGCCCAGGCTGGAGTGTAGTGGCGCGATCTCCATTCACTGTAACTTCCGCCTCCCAGGATGAGGCAATTCTCCTGCCTTAGCCTCCTGAGTAGCTGGGATTACAGGCACTTGCCACCATGTCTGGCTAATTTTTTTGTATTTTTAGCAGAGATGGGGTTTCATCATGTTGGCCAGGCTGGTCTTGAACTCCTGACCTCAGGTGATCCACCTGCCTTGGCCTCCCAAAGTGCTGGGATTACAGGCATGAGCCACCACGCCCAGCCCAGCCTGGAGGATCATTATGCCTGGAGTAAAACATCCACATTGCAGAATTATAAACCTAAACAAAGGAGAGCAGTGAAGGGATCCTGCCTTACTCCCCCAGTCACCCTGGAGTTTGTTATCTGGGAGGATCCCTGGCTCCCTGCTTCCCGGCCTTAGGGCCTTTAGCACCAAGCAGAGGTAGATATGCTTCCTGCACGCCTGGGCCATATCCAAGCGTTAGCCAACCAACCCAACTGTTGGCTGTCAGCTAGAAGAGAGTTTAGAAGTCATGCATTTAACCCCTGATTTCCTGATGATTAGAAAAGGCCCAGAGAGGCTGGGCACAGTGGCTCATGTCTGTAATTCCAGCACTTTGGGAGGCTGAGGCAGGCGGATCATGAGGTCAGAGTTCAAGACTAGCCTGACCAACATGGCGAAATTCCGTCTCTACTAAAGGTATAAAAATTAGCCAGGCGGGGTGGCGAGTGCCTGTAATCCCAGCGACTCAGGAGGCTGAGGCAGGAGAATGACTTGAAACTGGGAGGCGGAGGTTGCAGTGAGCCGAGATCGCACCACTGCACTCCAGCCTGGGGGACAGAGCGAGAGACTCCATCTCAAAAAAAAAAAAAAAAAGGCCCAGAGAAGGATAACAGCTTGCATAAGGCCATGGGAAAATTGATAGGAAAAGTCAGAATGAGGACAGGGATGGGAT
>NW_012105102.1:4856-5608 GCF_000951045.1 Mandrillus leucophaeus | reverse complement strand
GAGCTGTACGTTAGGATCCACTTTAGAAATCCGAGTTATTCTGTGGAGAGCAGAGTGTTCTTCCCCTTCTTTTGTGCAGCACCTGATGAGTGAGGGCTTCATGATCAGAAAAATCAGTTTCACCTCCAGTGCTACACTTCCTTCTTCTGAGCTCTGGTACCTTACTAACCTCTGGGGATACCATGAGCCATAAAGAAAAAGGACAGAGGCTTTAAAGAGCAGAGTTGTTTGCTATTTGTTAAAATGGTATTATCCTTTGTATCTTGACTATTATATTACAAATTGGGATCAACTTAACAGAAGTCAAGAGCCACAATTATCTATAACTGACTGACAGTTACAAAGTCTATCCTCCAAGACCTCACATTATTAGGAGGTAAAACTTCTGTCAACCATACAAAGCAAGTATGAATGCAAAGTATGAATATCAAGCACAAATGATACCATTAAAATACTACCAGCTCAGGCCAGTTGTGATGGCTTACGCCTGATCCCAGCACTTTGGGAGGCTGAGGCGGGCAGATCGCTTGAGCTCAGGAGTTCAAGACCAGCCTGGACAACATAGTGAGACCTTGTCTCTACAGAAAAATTAGCCAGGTGTGGTGGTGTGTACCTGTAGTCCCAGCTACCTTGGAGGCTGAGTGGGAGGATCACTTAAAACCCAGGAGGGGGAGGTTGCAGTGAGCCAAATCACACCACTGCAGTCCAGTCTGGGCAACAAAGTGAGACCTTGTCTTAAAAAAAAAAAAAAA
>NW_012105102.1:0-521 GCF_000951045.1 Mandrillus leucophaeus | reverse complement strand
CATCTCAATTTTTTAAAAAGAATTAAAAAAAAAAAAATCTTATGCTAGCTGCAATGTGAAGAACAGATTGGAGAGGAGCTACAATGAAGCAGGGATCCTAGTAAAGATGAGGCAAAAGACGGAGAGTTTTAACTAATAGGGTGCCAAGGGGATAAAGAAGTACACAGACCACAGATATAATTAGGACTTGCAAACAGACTAGAGTGGGAGGGAAAATCAAAATCAAATCAAGAAGAAAACTCAAGGATGATGGCCATATGTGTAGTCTGGGAACCTGCAGGATAGTGGTTCTATTTGTTGAAGTGAAAACGTCTAGAAGAGAAACAATTTGTTGAGTGTCTTGGTATGTTCTGTGTTACTTTAACAGAATACCAGAGACTTGATAATTTATAAAGAACTGAAATTTATTTGGCTCATAGTTCTGAAGGTTGGAAAGTCCAAGAGCAAGGTGCCAGCATCTGGCAAGAATCTTCTTGTTGTGTCATCCTATGGTGGAAGGTAAGATGGTAAGGAGAGAAAGA
>NW_012105101.1:5352-5908 GCF_000951045.1 Mandrillus leucophaeus | reverse complement strand
CAGACCACCTGCCTAGAGGCAGCACCCCAGAGCTCCAGTAAGACCCACGCCCAGCAATTCTTTTTTCCTTTTGAAAAAGGGTCTCACGTTGTCACCCAGGCTGGACTGCAGTGGCATGATCTCGGCTCATTGCAGCCTCGACCTCCCCAATTCAAGCAATCCTCCTGCCTCAGTCCCCTAAGTGGCGGGGACCACAGGTATGTGCTACCACATTAGCCTGGTAGCTAGTAGGCTAGCTTTTTTTTTTTTTTTTTGTAGAGGCAGAGTTTCACCATGTTGCCCAAGCCAGTCTTGAACTCCTGAGCTCAAGTGATCCATCCACCTCAACCATCCAAAGTGCTGGGATTGCAGGCATGAGCACCACGTGCCTGGTCTTATGCCCGTCAATTCTCTCTCTTTTTTTTTTTTTCTTGAGACAGGGTCATGCTCCGTCACTCAGGCTGGAGTGCAGTGGTGAGATTTTGGCTCACTGCAGCCTAGACTTCCGAGGCTCAAGTAATCTCCCCACCTCAGCCTCTCTGGTAGCTGGGACCACAGGCACGCACCATCATGCCCA
>NW_012105101.1:0-1207 GCF_000951045.1 Mandrillus leucophaeus | reverse complement strand
TGGCGTGGTCTCAGCTCACTGCAACCTCCACCTCCCAGGTTCAAGCGATTCTCCTGCCTCAGCCTCCTGAGTAGCTGGGATTACAGGCATCCACTGCTACACATGGCTAAGTTTTGTATCTTTAGTAGAGACAGCATGTTGACCAGGCTGGTCTCGAACTCCTGACCTCAGGTGATCTGCCTGCCTCAGACTCCCAAAATGCTGGGATTATAGGTGTGAGGCACCACACCCGGTCTCAAGTGGGGTTTGTGTGTGCCTGAAGTGGGCATGTGGGAGGAGAAACTGGGCGGGGAGGTGGCATGTGGTAGACTCTGACTTCTGAAGACGCTCTCCTGGGCAGTGCTGGAGACAGCAACACTTGGGCCACTGAACTAGGGGATATGGTCAGGGTTCTCTGCAACCAAGAAGAGTGAGTCTCTTTGTAGCCCCTTTGCCCAACTCCCTTGTATTAGTTCTTAAGGTTGGTGTAATAATTTACCAGAAACATAGGGCTTAAAATAACAGAAATGTGGCCGGGCGCGGTGGCTCACGCCTGTAATCCCAGCACTTTGGGAGGCCGAGGCAGGCAAGATCACAAGGTCAGGAGATCAAGACCATCCTGACTCACACGGTGAAACCCTGTCTCTACTAAAAATACAAAAAATTAGCTGGGCGTGGTGGCACGTTCCTGTAGTCCCAGCTACTCGGGAGGCTGAGGTAGGAGAATCACTTGAACCTGGGAGGCGGAAGTTGCAGTGATCCGAGATAGCGCCACTGTACTCCAGCCTGGGAGACAGAGCAAGACTCTGTCTCAAAAAAATAAAAATAAAAAACTAACAGAAATGTATTCTCTCACAGTTCAGGAGAGCAGAAGTCAGAAATCAAAGTGCTGGCAGGGCTGGCTCCTTCTAGAAGTTCCAAGGCAGAGTCAGTTCCATGCTGCTCTCTGAGCTTCTGGCTGCCACCTGCCATCTGCGGCATTCCTTGGCTTACAGATGCATCACTCCAATTCCAGCCTCTGTCTTCACATGGCTTTCTCCTCCACATGTCTTCTCTTCTTCTTATAAGAACACCAGTGGTTCAGCTGGATGTGGTGGCTCACACCTGTAATCCCAGCACTTTGGGAGGCCGAGGTGGGTGGACCACTTGAGGTCAGGAGTTGGAGACCAGCCTGGCCCATATGGCAAAATCCCCTCTCTACTAAAAATACAAAAATTAACTGGGCATG
>NW_012105100.1:3037-3513 GCF_000951045.1 Mandrillus leucophaeus | reverse complement strand
GAACTCAACTCTGCACCAAGCAGACCTAATAGACATCTACAGAACTCTCCACCCTAAATCAACAGAATATACATTCTTCTCAGCACCACATCGCATTTATTCCAAAACTGACCACATAGTTGAAAGTAAAGCACTCCTCAGGAAATGTAAAAGAACAGAAATTATAACAAACTATCTCTCAGACCACAGTGCAATCAAACTAGAACTCAAGATTAAGAAACTCACTCAAAACTGCTCAACTACATGGAAACTGAACAATCTGCTCCTGAATGACTACTCGGTACATAACAAAATGAAGGCAGAAATAAAGATGTTCTTTGAAACCAACGAGAACAAAGACACAACATACCAGAATCTCTGGGACACGTTTAAAGCAATGTATAGAGGGAAATTTATAGCACTAAATGCCCACAAGAGAAAGCAGGAAAGATCTAAAATTGACAGCCTAACATCACAATTAAAAGAACTAGAGAAGC
>NW_012105100.1:0-759 GCF_000951045.1 Mandrillus leucophaeus | reverse complement strand
CAAATTTACAAGAAAAAAACAAACAACCCCATCAAAAAGTGGACAAAGGATATGGACACTTCTTAAAAGAAGACATTTATGCAGCCAACAAACACATGAAAAAATGCACATCATCACTCGCCATCAGAGAAATGCAAATCAAAACCACAAATGAGATGCCATCTCATACCAGTTAGAATGGTGATCATTAAAAAGTCAGGAAACAACAGGTGCTGGAGAGGATGTGGAGAAATAGGAATACTTTTACACTGTTGGTGGGAGTGTAAACTAGTTCAACCATTGTGGAAGACAGTGTGGCGATTCCTCAAGGATCTAGAACTAGAAATACCATTTGACCCAGCGATCCCATTACTGGGTATATACCCAAAGGATTATAAATCATGCTGCTATAAAGACACATGCACACGTATGTTTATTGCGGCACTATTCACAATAGCAAAGACTTGTAACCTACCAAAATGTCCATCAATGACAGACTGAATTAAGAACATGTGGCACATATATACCATGGAATACTATGCAGCCATAAAAAGGGATGAGTTCATGTCCTTTGCAGAGACATGGATGCAGCTGGAAACCATCATTCTCAGCAAACTATCGCAAGAACAGAAAATGAAACACAGCATGTTCTCACTCATAGGTGGGAATTGAACAGTGAGAACAGCTGGACACAGGAAGGGGAACATCACACACCAGGGCCTGTCATTGGGTGGGGGGAGGGGGGAGGGATAGCATTAGGAGATATACCTAATGTAAATG
>NW_012105099.1:2659-3034 GCF_000951045.1 Mandrillus leucophaeus | reverse complement strand
TTAGCCAGGATGGTCTCGATCTCCTGACCTCGTGATCTGCCTGTCTCGGCCTCCCAAAGTGCTGAGATTACAGGCTTGAGCCACCGCGCCCAGCCAAGAGAGTTACTTTTTAAAACATCATTACTTTCTGCAATTATACAGGCAGTAGGAAAAACGTAAAGAAATAAATAGGCCAGGCACGGTGGCTCATACCTGTAATCCCAACACTTTGGGAGGCCAAAGCAGGTGGATAACCTGAGGTCAAGAGTTCAAAACCAACCTGGCCAACATGGGGTTTCTATCTCTACTAAAAATATTTTTAAAATTAGCTTGGCGGGGTGGCACATGCCTGCAATCCCAGCTACTCAAGAGACTGAGGCAGGAGAATCACTTGAA
>NW_012105099.1:0-1299 GCF_000951045.1 Mandrillus leucophaeus | reverse complement strand
GAAAGCAGTGGCATGATCTCCGATCACTGCAACCTCTGCCTCCCAGGTTCAAGTGATTCTCCTGCCTCAGCCTCCAGAGTAGCTGGGATTACAGGCACATGCCACTACGTCTGGTTAATTTTTTTGTTTTGTTTTGTTTTTCGCTTTTTTTTTTTTTTTTGAGATGGAGTTTCACTCTTGTTGCCCCAGGCTGGAATGCAATGGCGTGATCTTGGCTCACTGCAACCTCCGCCTCCCAGGTTCAGGCCATTCTCCTGTCTCAGCCTCCTGAGCAGCTGGGATTACAGGCGCCTGCCACTACGCCAAGTTAATTTTTGGTATTTTTAGCAGAGAAGGGGTTTCACCATGTTGGCCAGGCTGGTTTCAAACTCCTGCCCTCATGATCCACCCACCTCAGCCTCCCAAAGTGCTGGGATTACAGGTATGAGCCACCGCGCCCAGCCAGAGTTCTTTATTTAATGATGTCCTAACATAAAAGTTCACATAACTCTTTTTTTTTTTTTCAGTTTTCATTATTCTTTTATATAAATCCTCTAGATCATAACTGCTTCTGTCAAACCATGATTCCGAGCTTTATGACAACTCAGAAGTAAGGACTAAGAGAAGGCAAATATGCCTTCAAGATCAACAGACGTTTATGTAATTCAACTGTTAGAAACAGCTCAACATTCAGCTAGTGAGTGGAGTGTGTATGTCAGTATCCACAGTATACAAACCCTTCACGGAGCTGCAAGACCTTTTGACTGTTCTTCAGGTGCCTCCAAATGCTGATCATGGAACTTCTTTCCTTCGGAGGCTGGTTTTCTTTCAATGCAGTTTGGGGTCTGAAAATCATGTGTTCAGATGTCCAGGAAACGTGACTACCTTCCTGTTGAGTCCTTGCTTCTCTGATTCATCTTAAAATTACACTTTCTGCCAATAAAGCCTTCCCTATTTCTACAAATAACTTCTCTTCATCTGTTTCTTTAAGTTTCTGCAGCTCAATATACTTCACAAAGCATTGACAGGTAGACTTGAAGCTTGGATTGAACAGATCAAAAACTTTTGACCAGATTTGTAGGCTGAATAGAATTTTGCTCCAATGGGCTGGGCGCGATGACCGACACCTGTAATCCCAGCAGTTAGGGAGGCCGAGGCAGGCGGATCACCTGAGGTCAGGAGTTCAAGACCAGCCTGGCCAACATGACGAAACCCTGTTTCTACTTAAAATACAAAAATTAGCTGGGCGTGGTGGTGCATGCCTGTAATCCCAGCTACCTGGGAGGCTGAGGCAGGAGAATCACTTGAATCCAGGAGGCG
>NW_012105098.1:2042909-2045148 GCF_000951045.1 Mandrillus leucophaeus | reverse complement strand
CATGGCACATGTATACATATGTAACAAACCTGCACGTTGTGCACATGTACCCTAGAACTTAAAGTATAATAAAAAAAAAAAAAAAAAGAAAATTGCAGTAAAAATTTGGAAACTAGATTATTATGTGAAAATCACATTTCCTATTTTTAAAAAAAAAAAGGAGGAGGAGGATCATTGGAGAAATGACTGGTTCTGGGTCTCTAGGTCTTGTGAAAGATGTATTCAAGAGGAGTCGTAGGCATCTTGTTCTACCTAAAAACAAGGAAATTACTAAAGATAGTAAAGTCAGAGATCACAGAAACCAACATAAAGGGGCTCCATTGCCAAAAGAATGGTTCCAAATGTGTCTCACAAGCCTCCAAAACAGATCCCTGAAATTTCCACTTCTAGTTAGGATGAATAAACTTCCAAGAGTCCATCACTCCCACTGTAATAACAATAGCAAGCCAGATAAGCTACAAAGCCATGGATTTTTTTGATGAAACCACACAAATATCTCAATGAACATAATTCCCAAAAGAGATAAGCCTTTCCTATGAGAAAACTGAGCCATGGTCTCTTTTATTCCTAAGGAAGCAGTGGAAAAATAATAAATGCTGTATATGAGGATAAGAAACTAGTTGAACTTTAGTAAACTTTAAAGGACTACATGTGAGCTAACATGATGAATTAGAACCAAAAGAAATCCCATTCACTAAACAAGGCTGAATCCAATCATCAATTCTTTCCTACAGGTCTTCACTAATAGCTCCAAAAATGTGGGGTAGAGCAGGAGAGTTGAAAGATATCCACACCCTGAGGTGCACAAGTCCTTTGGCAAGTGAAAAGCAGCAGCATTCTAAAGTCTGGAGACACAACAGGAGAGCTGAAGGAGAAGAGCCAAACTGGATGCACAGAGCCATCCATCACTTACTGCAAGGCAGCAGCTACCAAACAATGGGAAAAGTAAAAAAGAGCTGAGAGAAATCCCTCAGAAGAACACTGGATCTTCCCTAAGTGCACTGTAACTGTACTCCAAAGTGTGAGACCAGAGTGGTAAGACAAAGGAAGATCTCATAGGTGGGTGAAAGTAAAAATATCCCCAGAGACCCAATAAGCTGAAAGTTAGACTGTAAAAGACAGAAGGCAAGAGAAAGAGACAAGTTCCCCCGTGATTCCTAAAGCTGACAGCCAGTTTATAAATAGATAAAGAGATATCTGGAGCTTTGCTGGTGCTCAGATGCCAGCCTTTGCTGAATAGTAAGACTTGACACTACCATCAAAATATCTTAAGCCAGCATATGGAAACAAAAAAGAGCCCAAAGCGCCACGGCAATCCTAAGTAAAAAGAAGAAAGCTGGAGGCATCACATTATCTGACTTCAAATTATACTACAAGGCTACAATAGCCAAAACAGCATGGTACTGGTACAAAAACAGACACATAGAACAGTGGAACAGAATAGAAAACACAGAAATAAAGCCATACACCTACAACCATCTGATCTTCAACAAAGCTGACAAAAATTAGCAGTGAAGAAAGGACTCTGTATTTAATAAATGGTGCTGGGATAACTGGTTGGCCACACACAGAAGAATGAAATTGGACCCCTACCTTTCACCATATACAAAAATTAACTCAAGGTGGATCTAAAACTATAAAAATTCTAGAAGAAAACCTAAGAAATACCATCCTAGACATCAGCCTTGGCAAAGAATATATGACTAAGACCTCAAAAGCAACTGTAATAAAAACAAAAATTGACAAGTGGGATCCAATTAAACTACAGAGCTTTTGCACAGCAAAAGAACCCATCAACAGAGTAGACAGGCAGCCCACACAATGGGAGAAAATATCTGCAATCTATGTTTCTGACAAATGTCTAATGTATAATCTGACAAATGTCTAATGAATGTATAAAGAACTTAATAAATTAAAAACAAATAATTCCATTAAAAAGTGGGCAAAGGACATGAACAAACACTTTTTCTTTTCTTTTCTTTTCTTTTGTGTGTGTGTGTGTGTGTGTGTGTGTGATGCAGACTCATTTTGTCACCCAGGCTGGAGTGCAGTGATGCAATATTAGTTCACTGCAGCCTCTGCCTCCCAGGCTCAAGTCATTCAAGTGCCTCAGCCTCCTGAGTAGCTGGTACTACAGGCACCCACCACCACGCCCAGCTAATTTTTGTATTTTTAGTAGAGATAGGGTTTCACCATGTTGGCCAGGCTGGTCTTGAACTCCTGACCTCAAGTGATCCAC
>NW_012105098.1:2034116-2041669 GCF_000951045.1 Mandrillus leucophaeus | reverse complement strand
GCCCTGGAAAATACATAGATACAAAAAAGAATGAAAACATGCCCTTTGCAGCAACATAAAAGTAGGTGGAAGTCATTATCCTAAGCAAACTAACACAAAACAGAAAACCAAATACCGCATATTCACACCTACAAATGGGAGCTAAACACTGGGTACATATGGTCATAAATATGAAAACAATAGACACCAGGGACTACTACAGGGGAGACTGACGGAGGGGTGCAAGGGCTGAAAAACTACCTACTGGATACTATGCTCACTACCTGGGTGATGGGATCATTTGTACACCTAAACTCAGTGTCACACAATATACCAGTGTAACAAACCTAAACATGTACCCCCTGAATCTAAGACAAAAACTGAAATTACTTTAAAAAAAAAAAAAAGGTGACACAAGGTAAAGCTGTTACTTCACTCAGTTTTTGAATTTTGTTGAATAGACTGTGATACTTGGAGCATTTGCAGCCACCTTATGACCATAAAGGGGCAAGCCTGAGTACCAAAGTCAAGAGTTGAGGATGGTGGAGCAGAAAGATGGAAAGGAATTGAGTCTTTGATGCGAATAAACCAACCACCAACCACTGAAGAACCTTTCTTTTTTTTTTTTTTTTTTTTTGAGACGGAGTCTCACTCTGTCGCCCAGGCTGGAGTGCAGTGGCCGGATCTCAGCTCACTGCAAGCTCCGCCTCCCAGGTTCACGCCATTCTCCTGCCTCAGCCTCCCGAGTAGCTGGGACTACAGGCGCCCGCCACCTCGCCCGGCTAGTTTTTTGTATTTTTTAGTAGAGACGGGGTTTCACCATGTTAGCCAGGATGGTCTCGATCTCCTGACCTCGTGATCCGCCCGTCTCGGCCTCCCAAAGTGCTGGGATTACAGGCTTGAGCCACCGCGCCCAGCCTGAAGAACCTTTCTTTAGAATCTCTCCTGTGAAATAATAAAGCTTGTTATTTAAGCCAAAAAAAGGTGGTATACATAAACCATGGAATACTATGCAGCCATAAAAAAGAATAAAAATCACACCTTTTACAGCAACATGGACGGAGCTCAAGGCCATTATCCTAAGTGAAATAACTCAAAAACAGAAAATGAAATACTATATGTTCTCTCTCATAAATGGGAGCCATACAATGAGTACACATGAACATACAGAGGGAAATAAAAGACACTGAGGACTTCAAATGAGTGGAGGGTGAAAGGAGGATGAGGGTTAAAAAATTACCTACTGGGCACAGTGTTCACAATTTGAGTGTTGGATACACTAGAAGCCCAAACCTCACTATTATGTGACACATTCATGTAACAAACCTGCACACACACACCCTGGACCCATAAAAACAAAAACATATATGTAAAGGTTTTATATGTATAAAGGGCTGAAATATTTCATATCTGTAAAATATTTATATACGTTTATATGTATAAAGCATTTTATATATTTATTTATATATAAATGTATATATGCATACATATATACATATGTATACATATACACATGTATATTTATGTGTGTATATACACACATACACACACATATATATGTATATATATCTGAAGCCAAAGTGAACCGAATCTACTGCTGCAAGAACACCCAGTTCGAACTCAACTATGGATGAGATTGACTCAATCTGTCATACTAGATGCATGGAGTAAGAAAGAGTGTACCCTTTTTTAGAGGCAAATTATCTTCTGCAGTCTCTTCTGTTTTCAAATATAATGTTTAGTATACAATCAACAATTATAAGACATATGAAAAAGAAAGAAATAATGTGGGAAACAAGAGAAGGAATAGGCAACAGAAGTAGAAGTAGTCCAGACGTTGGAATTATCAGATAAGGTTTATAAATGAAAAATAATTTATGTAAGTGAAAAATATTCACAAAAGATGGGAAACTCCAACATAGAAAACCTATTAAAATAAATCAAAAAGAAATACACAAAATGAAAAAGTATCAAAAGTGAAAATGCATTCAGTGGGCTTTAGAGCAAGCAACAGACAGCAAACAAAAGGATGGTTGAACTTGATACAGTCATGAGAAATTGTCCAAACTGAAATACAAAGAGGAAAGAATGAACGAATAGGAATGCAGTACCCAATATCTGTAGAAAATATCGAATGCATGTAACAGCAGTCCCAGAAGTAAAAGAGAGAACACACCAGAATAAATATGTGAAAATACAATAGCTAAGAATTTTCCACACCTAACAACCCAATAACCTCAGAAAACTCCAAAATGGATAATGCAAACACTATCACATTTAAGGACACCACAGTAAAACTTCTTTTACAAACAGATGGGAAAAAAAGATACATTACATACAAAGAGACCACTACAGATACTTCTCACCAGAAACAATGGATGCAAAAAGATAGTGGGATGACATTTTTTTAATTATGCAAGGAAAAAAGCCAACACAGAATTCTCTATGCAGAGAAAACATCCTTCAAAAGTGAAGGGAAAGGAAAGATATTTCTGATAGACAAAGCTGAGAAGACTAATCATCAGGAAACATGAAATATAAAAATACTGAAGGGCATTTGTTCAGGTTAAAGGAAAAACAATACCAGAAAGAACCCTGAGCTCTTTCTTTAAAAAGAAAGCACCAGAAAGTGGTACTCATTCAGTAAGTTTAAAAGTATATATATTTAGTGTGTGTGTGAGTGCATGTGTAAATTTTTTAAAAGACAACTGAATATCTAACGCAATAATATATTTTAGAGCTTATAACATAATATGCCCAGAGCTCAAAGGATGGGAAAGAAATAATGAACTTATACTTTTTAAAGTTCCTTGCATTGTCATAAAGTAATACTATCCTAAGTGGACCATGGTAAATGAATGGTGTATATTATAATTTCCTACAGCAACTACAGAAAACATAATACATAGAATAGCAGTAAAATATTTATGGAGAAGAAAAGAACAACAAAAAAGAAAGAATAGAAAACAAAAAGCAAGTCTCATTACATCAATACTTAACATTAAATGTAAATGGACTAAGCACTCCATGTAAAAGGCACAGGTTATCAATCTAGAATAATCATTTTGTTAATAAATGGGAGACCCAACTGTTGTTTGTTTATAAGAAATATACTTTACTATATAGACAAAATGGGCTAAAAGTAAAACAGATTAAAAAATAGCAGATAAGTACTAAGGATAAGAAAGTTGCTCTGACTATATTAATATTAAACAAAGTTACATAAAAACAAAGAGAATTATCCAGAGATAAAGAGAATATTTTATGATGAAAGTGTCAATTATGGGAGTGTCAATTAGTAGAAGACATAACAATCTAAATGTGTGTACACTTAGCAACAAAGCAGCTAAATAATGGGAAAAAATATATTGGATGTAATAGATTGTAATATGTCAAATATATAAAAATCATAAATTAGCAATTTTACAAATGAGCAAATAAATAAGAAATTTTTTAAAAATACATAAAATACACAAAATACATAATTGGATGTCTTAGGAGATTATCTGTGCATCATCTCATTATTTTGAAAAATAGTTTATTAAAAGAAGATGTGAACATCTTTTATGCCTTTACTTTATGAACTATTCCTCTGGGTAGTCAAATGGATGATAAGCAAAAGGTCATCTTTTTATAAAAATTACAGCTAACAAATGCAGGAGAATGCATAAAACTCTGGCCTATAGTCACACAATGGAGTATTAAACAACAGCTACAATAAGTGCACTAGAGTGACAAGGCAACTATATGGACAATTATAAAAGTATATTTAGTAAAAGAAGTAAAACACAGAGGACTATATAACATATGATACCATAGTCCTATAGGTCAATAAAAGCCATAAAATTAACAATATATTATTTGGGGATGCATATATACACAATTAAACATTCTGTTTAAAGCAAGGAAATGATACACAATTCAGAATAGCAGTTACCCATGGAGAAGAATTTGTGACAAGGTAGAAGAGGCTGCAACAGTATTATTAATCAGAGTGACACAAGCAAGATGGTGGAATAGAAGCTTTCTATCATCAATACCCTATAGAAGCATCAATTTGACAACTACCTACAAAGCAAAATATAGCTATGGGAGTCCAGAGTCCAACAGTGAAGTTTTAGCACACAGTTGGAATACAAGATCCAGAATAAATGCACTGAAGAGAGTAAGAAGAGGATGGGTCAGAGCGATGACCCTCATCACCCCTATCCCAAGGTGGCACAGCTCAGTGCCTAAAAAGATACCCTCACCCACAATTTCTCTCACAATGGAAAGTGAGAGTGCAGTGAGTAAGCTCTTGGGTACCCCAGCTGTGCAGGATGCTGTCCAGGAAGCCCACTTCTTTCTTGCCCCATCCAGAATACTGAAGTGATTGGCATAATCAAGTAGTTGAGGAGGTTAGGAGAAGGAAGGGGAGGGAGGCCATGATGCTACTAACCACTCCATGACTCCTTCAGAAAGCCTGCACACAAGCCATGTGGGATGCCTTGCCTGTGTAACACCCCTAAACAGCCCCATGGACACCCCAAATTCTCTACTCACAACACCTTCCCCAAGGCCAACTCCCCAAGCATGACCCCATGGATGGCAAATAGAAATGTCTTGTGCAGATAGCCAGCTCAACTCTGCAGGACTGAAAAAAGGCATAAAATATTAAGAATACCTCCCCAAAACAAAAGGGAGTAAGAGATGTGGAATAGGTGTAAAAAATGGTTTAAGAGAGTCTCAGAACCCCTAGCTGGGCTGACTGGTGAAGGTGTTTCTCTCTTGAAACTAGTTAGTAAAGACTGGAGGATGTAATTGCTTCTTCAACTGCAAAGCCAGTAATGCAACATGTCAAAGAACAAAAAGTTGAGGAAACATGACACTATCAAAGAAACATAATAATATTCCATTAATTGATCAAAAAAATGGAGATTGACAAATTGTCTGAAAAAGAACTCAAAATAATTGTTTTAAGGAAGCTCAGCAAGCTATTTAAAAAAAACACAATAAAAATCAGAAAAACATACATGAACAAAATAAGAAATTTAATAAAAAGATTAAAATCATGCAAAATAATCAGATTCTGAAAAACACAATCGATGAAAGGAAAAAATTTAATAGAGAACATTAACAGCAGACTTGATAAAGAATCAATCTGATAAAGACTTGAAAGAATCTGTGAACTCAAAGACAGGTCATTTAAAAATATTCCATCAGAGGAGAAAAAAGAATGAAAAGAAATAAAGCCTACAGGATTTATGGAGTACCATCTAGCATTATGGAAGTTCGAACAGGAGAAGAGAAAGAGAAAGAAAGACACATAGCTTTTGTATAAGAGTTAAAAACTACTCAAATCTGGGGAGAGATATAGGCATCCAAATACATGAAGCTCAAATGTCTCTAAACAGCTTCCACCGAAAACATACTTCATCAAGATACATTAAAATCAAACCATCAAAAACCAAACACAAAGGGAGAAAATTTTAAAGCAGCAAGAGAGGCTCATCACATACAAGAAAATTCCCAAAGGTATCAACAGATTTCTCAGTAGAAACCTCGCAGGCCAGGAGAGAGTAGGATAATGTATTTGAAGTGACAGAATTAAAAACAAAAACAAACAAAATCCTGCCAACCAAGAATATTTTACCTGGCAAAGCTGTCCTTCAGAAAAGGAGAAATAAAGGCTTTCCCAGAAAAACAAACTTGAAGGAGTTCACCACCATTAAACTTGTTTTACAAGAAATGCTAAAGGGAGTTCTACTAGCTGAAATGAAAGGATGCTATTTAGTAACATGAAAACATATCAAGGTATAAAACTTATTGGTGAAGGAAATGACATAGTCAAGTTTAGAATACTTTCATACTGAATTGATGGTATATAAAAGACATAACTCTAGTATAATGGTTAAAAAACAAAAATATTTAAAAATAACTATAGCTACAATAATTTGTTAACAGATACACAATATAAAAAGACATAAATTGTGGTATCAAAAACATAAAATGGATGGGGGGATAAAACTGTAGAGTTTTCATATCTAATCAAAGTTAGTTGTTAGCTTAAAATAGATTTTCATAACTATAAGATTTTTATGTATGTTTCATAGTAACTACAAAGCAAAAGAGCACATTACAGAAAATCATCAAATCACAAAGAAAGAAAGAAAAGAAGAACAAAGGATCTACAAAACACCCAGAAAATAACAGAACGGCAATAGTACATCCCTACTATCAATAATTACATTGAATATAAATATATTAAATTCTACAATAAAAAGGCAAACAGTGGCATACAGACCCAACTATATGCTATATACACTCACTAAAGCTTTAAGGACACACATAGATTAAAAACGAAGGTATGAAAAAAGATCTAAATGAAAACCAAAAGACAGCAGGGGTAGCTATATTTACTGTAAAACAAAATAGACTTCAAGTCAAAAAGTGTAACAAGAGATGAAGCAGGTCATTACAGAATGATAAAGTGATTAATTCACCAAAAGGATGTAACAATTGTAAATACATATGTACCCATCGTCAGAATACCTAAACAAATATTAACAGATCTGAAGAGGATAGATAACAATAAAATAATAGAGAACTTCAATATCCCACTTTCAACAATGGATAGATTACGCAAACAGAAAACTAATAAGGAAATATTAAATTTGAACTATATGTTAGATCTAATGGACCTAACACATACAGAATATTCCATCCAACAGCAGCCAAATATACATACGTCTCAAGTGCACACAGGATACTTTCCAGGAGTGCCAGGCCACAAAAACACTCTTAACAAATTTAAGAACACTGAAATCACACCAAATCTTTTCCAACCACAATAGAATGAAACTAGAAATAATAGGAGGAAAACTAGAAAATTTGCAAATGTATGGAAATTAACACACTATGAAAGAAACAATGAGTCAAGGAAGAAATTAAAAGGGAAATTTTAAAATATCTGAGACAAACAAAAATGGAAACACAACATAACAAAATGTATGGGTACAGAAAAAGCAGTTCTAAAAGGGAAATTAATGGCAATAAACATCTACATGAAGAAAGAAAGACCTCAAAGAAACAACCTAATTTTATCCTTCAATACACCAGAAAAAGAAAAACAAACTAAAGCCAAAGTTAGTAGAAGGAAGGAAATAACAAAGATCAGAGCAGAAATAAATGAAATCAAGACTAGATAACCAATAAAAAAAATCAACAAAACTAAGAGCTGTTTTTAGAAAAGAGAAACAAAATTGACAAATGTTTAGCTAGACTAAGAATAAAAGAAAAAAGACTAAAATAAAATCATAAATGAAAAAAGACACATTACAACTGATACTACAGAAATCCAAAAGATTATAAGACACTACCATGAACAATCATATGCCAACAAATTATATAACCTAGTAGAAATGCGTAAATTCCTAGAAACATACAATCTACCAATATTGAATCATGAAGAAAAAGAAAATCTCAACAGACCAATAAGAAGCAAGGAAATTGAATGAGTAATCCAGAATCTCTCATCCAAGAAAAGCCCAGAACCTGGCAGCTTTGTTACTAAGTTCTATCAAATGTTTAAAGAA
>NW_012105098.1:1986287-2033056 GCF_000951045.1 Mandrillus leucophaeus | reverse complement strand
AAGACCTCATCTCTACAAAAAATAAAATAATATCCAGGCATGGTGCCACATGTCTGTAGTCCCAACTACTCAGAAGGCTGAGGAGGGAGGATCACTTGAGCCCAGGAGGTGATTCCAATGAGCCATGATTCTGCAACTGTACTCTAGCCTGGGTGACACGATGAGACCCTATCTCAAAAGAAAAAATAAATAAATAAATAAATAAAAGGTATAAAATAATAAAGAAACTGAAGGAAAAAAGTGCAGATACCTGTGTTCTGTGTTCATTGATTGAAAGAATATTGTCAAAACGTCCTTATTACCCAAGTGATCCACAGATTGAATGTAATTCTTATCAAAATTTCAATGACATTTTTAACAGAAATAGAAAGAACAATCCTAAAATTCATATAGAACCACAAAACATCCTAATTAGCTAATGCAATCTTGTGCAAAAAAAACAAGGGTGGAAGCATCATGTGACCTAACTTCAAATTATATTATAAAGCTATAGTAACCAAAATAGTGTGGCACTGGCATAAAAACAGAAACACAGATCAATGGAACAGAATAGGAAGCCTAGAAATAAACCCATACATATGCAGTCAACTAATCTTTGACAAAGGCAATAAAACACACCATGGAGAAGGGATGTTCTCTTCAAAAATCGGGTTGAAAAAACTGAATACATGCAAAAAATAAAACTGGATCCTTATACTGTACACAAAAACCAACTCGAAATAGATTAAAGATTTAAACATAATACCTAGACTCCTGGAAGAGTAAAACTAAAGAAGTAAAACTCCTAGAAGAAAACATAGGGAATAAGCTCCATGACAAAGGTCTCGGAAATGATTTTTTTTTTTTTTTTTTTTTTTGGGATATGACAACAAAAGCACAGGCAACAAAAGCAAAAATAAGCAAGTAGGACTACATCAAACTGAAAGGTTTCTGCATAGCAAAGGAGACCATCAACAAAATGAAAAGCAATCCACTGAACGGGAAAAAAATATTTGCAAACAAAATATGAGTTAAGCATACCTAACGCAAAAATCTAAAAGCTGAAATGCTCCAAAATTTGAAACTTTCTGAGTGCCAACATGATACTCAAAGGAAATGCTCACTGGGCATTTCAGATTTCCAATTTTCATATTAGGGATGCTCAACTGGTAGGTATTCTGCAATTATTCCAAAATCTGAAAAACTCCAAAATTCAAAAAACTTCTGGTTCCCAGCATTTCAGATAAAGGATACTCAATCTGTAGCTAATAAGAGATTAATATCCAAAATATATAAGGACCTTATATAATACACTTGCAAAAAAAAGCAGATAACTTTATTTTTTGTAACGGGCAAAGGACATGAATAGGACATTCTCCCAAAGAAGATACACAAATAGAGAATAAGTAGTTATATGAAAAGTTGTTCAACACCACTACCAGGGAACCGTAAATCAAAACCACAATGAGGTATTCCCTCACACCTCTTAGGATGGCTACTATCAAAACATCAAAAAATAATATGTGTTGACAAGGATGTGGAGAAAAGGGAACCCTTGTACGCTGTTGGTGGAATTATAAATTACTACAGCCATTCTGGAAAACAGCATGGAGGTTCCTCAAAAAGTTAAAAACAGAACTACCATATAATCGAGCAATCCCACTTCTGGTTGTATATGCAAAGGAAATGAAATCAGTACCTCAAACAGACAATTGCACTTCCATGTTCACTGCAGCATTACTCACAATAGCCAAGACATGGAAACTATCTAAGTGTCTATCAATGAATGAATGAATGAATGAATGAAGTGTGTGTGTGTGTGTGTGTGTGTGTGTGTGTAATTTAGCCATTAAAACCAAGAAAATCCTGTCACTTGTTACAACATGGATGAACTTAGAGGATATCATGCTAAATGAAATAAGTCAAACAACAAAAGACAACTATTGCATGACCTCACTTTTATATAAAAATCTAAAGTCAAGCTTACAGAAACAGAGAACAGAAGAGTGGTTACCAGGGTGAGGAAATGAGGAGATAAGGTCCCAGGGTACGAACTTATAGTTGTACGATGAATAAATTCTGGAGGACCAATATATGGCATTGTGACTACAGTTAATAATAATGTATTATAGAATTGAACTTCGCTAAGAGAGTAGATCTTTATTCTCACCACACCAAAAAAGGTAACTATGTGAGTTGATGGATTATGTTAATTAGCTTCATTGTGGCAATCATTTCACGTTTTTCCATTTGTTTGTGTCATCTCTGATTTCTTTGAGCAGTGTTTTGTAATACTTTTTTGTTTGTTTGTTTTGTTTTGTTTTTGAGACAGAGTCTTACTCTGTCACCAGGCTGGAGTGCAATGGCATGATCTCGGCTCACTGCAACTTCTGCCTTCCTGAGTTCAAGCAATTCTCCTGCCTCAGCCTCCTGAGCAGCTGAGACTACAGGCGCGCGCCATCACGCCTGGCTAATTTTTGTACTTTTTAGTAGAGACAGGGTTTCACCATATTGGACAGGCTGGTCTCGAACTCCTGACCTCGTGATCCACCTGCCTTGGCCTCCCAAAGTGCTGGGATTACAGGTGTGAGCCACCACGCCTGGTCTTGTAATTCTTGTTGTAGAGATCTTTCACCTTCCTGGTCAAAAAACTAACTACCTACTGGGTTCTATGCTTATTACCTGGGTGACGAAATAATCTGCACACCAAACGCCTGCAATTTACCTATATAACAAACCTGTACATGTCCCCATGAACCTAAAATGAAAGTTAATAAATAAAGATTATACTGGTTACTTATGCAAAGCACCTTCCTTCTTTTCTAGACTAAAAAAAAAAAACAGTAGAATGAGGCTAAATGAGCACATATTGAATTTTATTATGCTAATGAAACAGTATTATATTATGTCATATTAGGACAATTACAACACTTATTGAATAGAAACAGTTTATTAATTTCCACACTAATTTTGCAAATGATACTTGAGAGGAAAACAAATTCAAACACAACTAGGAATCTTGCCCCCAGAACCAAGAAGCAAAGCAGAACATAAACAACATGAAAAAGGCCAGATTCCATTTCTTCTACTCAATTTAAGTGAAATGAAGATATAAACAAACTTTGTGGTGGCATTTTTTTTATCTACTGTATTCGATTTTTCAAAACAAAAACATCCATTTTCTATGGCCAGCTCTCTGTTAGCCAAAAATAAAGGATGCATGGCTTTGGTAAGAACAGATTTAAATGACAACTACATGGTTTTTTTTAACTTTCGAAATACCTAATCTATAACTTTTCTAGTAAGAATAAAAATAGCTAATTAAATTTAAATTTAGCCTTTCTTCTTTCTTCTCAAATTATTCCAGCTTCATTGAGTGAAGACATATTATATTCCTTGGGCATTCAGGCACTGTTTGACATCTCTGAACTACAAATCTATTTGAAAATGAGAATCATTATGTAAAAAGTACTCAGCACAGTATCTGAGCATGGCACATGCTCAACAGATGCTAACTATTGTTATCATCCTTATTATTATCTTTTTTAGTTTTTGGTTCACCCTTATTACTGATCACAAAATGATGGCAAGTGTCAAGTTTGGTAGGATACCAGTGGCTACCACCTACACATTTACTCCCTTCTCCTTTCCAGAATGAAATTTGATCTCCTTCTGCTTTCCACCCACCCACAGTCATATACATAACCCATAGGCATGCCATGTACCATCACTGGTTCATGCATAATCCCATTTTCCTCTGTCAGTGATTGATCCAGAAATAAGCATACGACATTAGCCAATCAACAAAACATCGATTGAGAAGTCAGCTGGGGAGCTTCTCAAGAAAGTGTTCCTCATTCCTAGGAGAAAAAAAAGCTAAAAAAAGACTGTTTTTTTAAAATTCCTCTGGAGATCTTTTTGTGATCAGTTTTGCGGTAATGCAGCGGCCATTGGGTTATCAGCCCAAGAAAGAAGCCAACAATGATGGCAATGGAGCAAGCAAGAGACGTGGAGAACTAGGTCCTTGATGTCATCAATGGAGCCCCTGAACCAATTAACCCTGGAGTCTTCCTACCTCTGAACTTTCTCTTACATAAAATCATGTATTTTCTTATTATTGAACCCAATTTGTGTAGTAATTTCTGTTAACTGCAACCCAAAGCACCCTAATCACTACAGGAAGGGAAAACGGTAATAGATTTTATCAAAACCACATCAATCCAAACTTAAATTACCCTTCACTTCACAGAACAAAGCCTCTACCATGAATACTTGAAGTTCCTAAACAAACGGGAACACTAGTTCCAGTTTACCAATGTGGAACAAGTCAGTCGTTTTGCCAAGCAGAATCTGTTCGACAGTGCTTCAAAAAAGGTAAAGGTTCCTGAATTCAATTCAACTGATGTTTATTGAGTAGCTACTATATCTTTAAGCCAATAGTCTCGTCCTCAAGGACCTCCTAGGCTTTGGGGAGAAGAACAACCACGAGTAGTTTAAGTTCCACATCATGGCACCACTGATCTTGGAGGGAGTAAATCTTTGAAGCTGGGCATGGGAAGAAAGAAAAGAGGGAGGGAGGTAGGGAGACAGACAGAAGAGAGAGTAAGAAGTGGGGAGAGAGGGAGGGAGAATGGCTGCAGAAAAGAGACGATATTTGAGCTCATCTCAGGCTTCACCACATGGATATGGAGGGAAGGGATTATAAACAAGAGCAAAAGAGAAACATGCACTCCTCCTCAAGAAATTGTGCTAAGTTGTTTATATTGCAATCATAGCAGAGAGAAAAAATAAAGTGAATCCTAGGCCTTCCTATTAAATAATAAGAGTTGCCTGGACTTGTAGATTAATAAGACAAACCTGTGCAATTCCCATAGCGAGTTGCTGAAAACTTGATGGCACAGGCAGCGTTGAACTTGCAAAGGTGGTTCTGAGGAAAGTCCAGGACTACATTGCTTATGCTTATTCCAGATACAAATGTTATAATTCTGATATGAAAAGCTACAAAGAAAGACCTGCTACTAAGATGAAGAATAAAATCAAAACAGGTAAGATGAGTCAGACAAAGGAGGATATGTAAAACAAAGACAAAAAATCTTTAACTTGAGAATATTATATTTCCATATCCCACAAAATTTACTTTTGCATGAGAAGGAAAGCAGAACAGGTAGCACACAGGCAAATCTAAATTTTAAGGACAAGAAAGAATTCAGGTGAAACAAATGTGCAGCAAATATTCAAATCCTTATTATCCTCTGACATGAATTTTATGAGCTATCTTAGCTATACTGCAGTAAATATTCTTTTATATTTCTGAGAACACATCACTATATCACCTTAGCAGATTTCAATTGGGAGCCTATTAATTATTCTATCATCAATATTAGTAAACAGTGATAATTATGAAATTATGATAGGTTACAACATATATAATTTACAAGGAAATTTTGAAGAACCAGTAAAATCTTCTAGGGCTGGGATAGAGAGAGAGAAATGGAGAAACCAGAACTCCTCAGCATTATTGAACACAGCCATAAGAGAGTCCTAACTAATAGGAAATTCAATGGTGCAAAGTGAGAGCATCCATGAGAATTGGCATAGCGTGTGTTTCTCCTCCATAAGGAAAGGTGTCCCCATCCTGGGATGGATGGGCACAATCCTTTCAATCTGCTCCTTCCATTAGGATTCAAGCTGAAGTCTGATTCCAAAGCCCATAAATCCCTCACCTCAATGTGCCCCTAAGTGTACTTGCTCTTCAATTCAATGTAGGTACAGGCAGACCTAAAATACCATTGTAGAATTTTAGTTGAAGTCTCTATTTCTTCAATATCCAACTCAGATTTTTTTAAACGACTATCCATTCTTTCTATTAGTCAGTATTTTTTTCAATTCTTTTTTTATCAAAGCTAAAAGAAAAATACAACATACCAATAAGTGTACTTTTCATGATATGAACAAAATATTCTGAAAATTAAAATGTAAGGTACCTGTAATCATGGCATTTTATACTGTGGGCTGGATCATGCTGCAATTCACTAATGAGAACCATGACATATATTCAATAACAAGTTAATAAAAATGCAAACTCTTTCTGCATTCTACATTTACATGTTCCCACTTTCTCTCCATGATTCATTCATCAATAAATCTTTTTTCCCAAATTAACCAGCCATTGTGAACAGAGCTAGTTAAAATAAATACATTTGATTCAGCACTATGCCTTTCTAACCCCTCTATCAGCACCTTTTCAAGTTAGCAGTTTGCTGTATTAACTTCTGTTTGCAGCAAGAACCTTGGCTAACATACAGGAATTGGTATATTCCATAAGAATCTGAAAACATAAGCATCACTTCTTCCAACACAATAAGCCTGTCTTGGTAGTCCCCATCCATGCTAGCCCAAATGGTCAGTTGTTAAACTATTCATTAATGCTCACAGGGATACCCAAGAGTTAAGAATATGCACCAGATCATCTTAGCTTTAGATGCACCAAAACACAATGAGGAAAGCAACTGGTAATTTGTATGTGATGGGTGTTGCACAGTACCACTTTGCCCATCAAAGTGTTGTCTTGCTGCTTAAAGTACTGTCTGTGGACCAGCGGCACTGGCATTACCTGGGAGCTTGCGAAAATGTAGAATCCCAGGACTCATTCCAGACCCACTGGATCATAGCCTGCCTTTTAACAAGATCCCCAAGGTGATTCATGCACTTAAAAAAAACAAAAACAAAACCAACAAAAAAAAACTCGAGAATACACCATTCAGATTATTATCCCAAAGAAAGCTGAGAAACAGGAGCCCAAACTGAAGTATATGTTTAAAGATCAATATACCTTATACTTACAATGTCCAGGGAAATCTTAAGAAGAACTAAATATCTACATTTCAAGCATCTGAAAGCAAAAGCCCAGAATTCCCTGGACATCAATTTTTTCATGACAGCTTGCCAGTATCAGACATACTAAGTACCTTCAGGAAGTGATGAGTTATACCATGTACAACTTTCACAGCAACAAATTATCAATTTACAAAACTCAAAGTCAACACATTGTACCTCACAGTCATTTAAGCTGGCATGACTTTAAAGTACACACAAACATGAAGCAGCCCATTGGAACTATTTGATTTATGTTAAACAGCACTATGGAATTTAAACATTCATATGCTCAACCAAACCCTATTCCTAGCCAGTCAGTCGGCTCACTGATCAGCTTACAGATATCCTTCCAACATATACTGCTCAGCTAAATTTAATATATTTTTTAAAATAAATCTTATTTCAAGTAAATTTCCTGAGCTGAAAAGAACTACAACAAAATAATACCAAAAACAGCCCTGTGCCATAAAAGGCACTAGTTGTATTTAGTGAATTCTGCCTCTCACAAGAACCTTCTACAGAGGGAACCAAGGCGGCAAACCTATGAAGGCCTTGAGTCCAGTAAGGGCCACGAAGCAGCATGTCACAAAGAAATTGTTTTTCTCCTCCTTTTGATGGGTTATGCTTTCAAGTCAGGAAATTAGAAACAGGTGTGCCAGAGGGCACACACATCCTCGCTCCACACTGAAAAACACGCGTTTTCAATTTTCAAACATGAAAGAGACTCCTGTTGAATGAAAGAAGAAATGAAAATCCAGCCCTGTTTCTGTGAACCATATGAAGGGAGCTTAGAAAGTCTTTGACAGGTTGCTCAACTTACCCCCTCTCCAACTGACAGCAGGTAGTACTCCACAATAGGAAAGAAAACGCATTCTTTCAAGTGAGAACAATCAAAGGGAGAACTACATCAAGGATAGCAGAATTGGCATTTTAACCCATCACTTGATCTTATGCCTCTGTTTTTACCATTTCTTCACCTTGTGTTTTAAAATTAGAAGTCTGTTCTTTCACAAAACAACAAAGCAATGCAAAGTAAGTATCTAGCAAAAAAATCTGAGAAATTAAAACATCAAAAGTACATCTTGGGGATCACTTTATCCACTATGTCCCAGGTCTACAATCTCTTCCAGAGAAAGACTTACCTTCCCTCCAGGATGTCCTCAGCTCTTCCAGAGGTTAGGGGCTGAAGGCATTTCAGTGAGTGTAGGAGAGTGATGAGTAGTGCTATGATTAAAAACAACTGGTTTTGGTGAGATTTGGGGAGAGAAAGGTGGCAAGAAAAGGAGATATACTGATGGCTGCAACAACAGTCAAGCCATCAGGTACACGGAGGCACCTGCGAGTGATCCTTTGGGAAGCACCACAGTGCACGTTCCCTAGGCGAATGGATGCAGCAGAGCCTCATTCGGTGCTAATAAGCCTTTTGCTATAGCCAGTATGTCAACATATTTCTACATTGGCAAGAAAGTTTCCTATATTACCAAGGTCCCAGCTTTCATGTCCTTTGAGGACAAGGACTATGTTTTTAATTCTCTTTTATCATAACCAGGCTAGATCATAGAATAAGAGCCTCTAAAACAGCTGCTGCTTTATTGCATGAGGCCAATTACAAGTCATCTTGCTGAGGAGCAAAATACCTGAACTCATGATGCATGGAAAGACATCCTTCATATCCTTTAAAATTATGTTTGGAAGAATAATAATACATTAAAATGTTCATTACAAAATATTAAATGAACAAAGCGCAATACAAGCTAAGCAGTATTTCCACTTTTGTTTAATAGCAAATATCCACCGAAAATATTAATCGTGACTAGCACAGGATGGCAAAAATTATCGGTCTCATTTTCCAAATTCTATCAATGAGTATGCATTATTTCACAAACAGGAAAAAAATCTACTCATTTAAAATCTCTAAGATACACGTAACATGTCGCACTGAATGAAAGGAAAAAATCCACTCATTTAAAATCTCTAAGATATATCAATTGCCGTCACATTGAACTGGTTTCTTAGAAAATGGTCTGGCATAATTCAGAATTCTACATAATTTTGCACCATCAGTGACTTTGCTTATATAAAGAGCAAGAAGCAATATATTAAAAGTAAATCAGATATGAAGTGACCTAATTAGGGTATGCAACAAACTCAGAATAGAATTCCCATCCCAGATAATTACTTCAGTTCTTAGAAATGTGCTGGTAGTTTATATACTCTGTTATCTGTAAATGAATATTATTTTTCCCACCCCCAACAACCAAACAGTCCAAAGAGTCAAGTGTTTTTAAGATGATAATGTTTACAAACGTTAGGGTTTTATCTAGGCTCACATCTAGAAGTCATAAGTCACAAGAAGATTTCCCATGGCATTATTCCCACCCCCACATACTATGTCTCAAATTATTTCAGCTCCAGTGGCAGCTCCTAGTTCTCAGCATTTTAAGAATCTTGTTGAGTGTGACAAAATTATGAAGGTTTATTCTTTCATAAGGACAAGAAACTTCTGAGAAGCCAGTGGCAGCCTGCCCAACAAGGCAGATTAAGGACTCAAAGTGGACTAAAGATTCTGGATGTCACCAGGAGGACCAAGAGCAATGTATTTAACTCCTTGACTAGTTTTGCTTCTCAGTGTCTGGATCATTGCTCACCATGCCAGAACATTCTCAGAGAAGAAAGAGCTATCTTCATGTATCTTCTAAAAGTATGATTATCTCCCTACTCAAGAGTCCCCCTTTCATACCAAAGAAAATGTCTCAACACCACCACCTAAGTCCCCAAATTAAACCCCATACACCTCACACTCAATCATCTTCTTCAGGCATCCTCTGCTCTTATCCAGGATATACCACTCTTAGCCCCTCATCTGCCTTTCTCTCAGCCTTCACTCATCTGGGTTTCACTGGCTCACCCCACCGCAATGTATTTGTTTGTCATTCATATTCATTCACACTCATTCAGCAGTTCTAGGTAATAAGCAACATTCACACATCAATGAACAAAGCTGATGAAAATCCCCACCCCTAAGGAGTTTAGAGCAGGGTAGAAAATAAAAAGAAAATAGCAAAGAACTAAAAATAGAACTACCATTTGACCCAGCAATCCCATTACGGGGTATATACTCAAAGGAAAATAAATTGTTCTACCAAAAAGACCAGGCACTCACATGTTCATCATAGTATTATTCCCTATAGCAAAGACCTGGAATCAACTTAGATACCCATCAATGGTGAAATAAATACATAAAATGTGGTACATATATACCATAGAACGCTACGCAGCCATAGAAAAGAACAAAAAAACATATCCTTTGCGGCAACATGGATGTAGCTGGAGGCCATTATCCTAAGCAAATTAATGCAGAAACAGAAAACCAAATACCACATGTTCTCACTTATATGTGGCAGCTAAACATTGGGTACACATGGACATAAAGATAGGAACAATAGACAATGAGGACTACTAGAGTAGGGAGGCAAGAAGAGGCACGAGGGTTGAAAAACTATCTATTGGGTACCACACTCACCATCTGGGTGATGGGATCAATCATACCGCAACTCAGTATCATACAATATACTCATGTAACAAACCTGCATATGTACCCATGAATCTATAGTAAAAGTTGAAATTAAAAGAAAGAAAAATAAAGGACAACTCAAATTAGAAAATAAAACCAATTTATTAAAAGAAAATTGTTTAAAGATATAAAATATTAGATAATGATACTTGCTATGGGAAAAAAACAAAACATGAAAGGGAGACCGGAAATGTTGGCTGAAGGAAGAACTCCATGTTCATATAGGATGGCTGGGGAAGAGCTCATCGAGGTGACTTATTTGAATAAAGGCCTGATGAGATGAGGGTGGGGACTTAAGACACTGAGGGTGGAGAGCTAAAGGAGAAGCAGCAGCTTGACAAAGGCCCTAAGGCGGCAGTGTGCATGGCATGTGTGAAGTACTGCAAGGCAGCCAACATAGCTGGAATTGTGTGAGCAAGGGAAGAAAAGCAAGAGCTTCTGAGGGGAAGCTGAGAAGTATCTCCAACAAGGCCTTACAGACCCTTCATAAGGACTTTGGCTTTCCCATTTATTAAGAAGGGAAGTAGCTGAACAGTTCAAAATACAGGTATGATATCATTTGAGTTCGGTTTGAACACCAGCTCCAGGGTTGAGAACCAAATAAAGGGGTAAAGGGGCAAAAAGCAAGAAACCAGCTAGGAGGCTAGCAATGATCCAGATTAGAGATGATGGCACCACAGAATTGTTGGTGGCCATTAACGTGCTGAGAAGTGGTCAGATTTTAAATATATTCAGGGAGGAGAGCAGACAAAGTTTGTTGTTGAATTGGATGTGACTGAGATAGAAAACAGGGTCAAGGATGAACCCAAAATTTTGACTTGAGCCACTGGAATTGACTCTGCTGTGGGGAAAATATTTCAAGAGAACAGGTTTAGGGTTAGGCAAGAGTTCATATTCGGACATGCTAAATAGATGTCTGTTATACATACAAGTGGAGATTTTACCAAGCACTTGAATTATAACTCATTTCTGGAGAGAGGCCCAGGCTGGAGATAAAACTGTGGGCATCATTAGCACATAGGTGGTACTTAGCCATCAGACTGGATGAGACACAAAGGGAGCAGGCATACAAAGAAAGGGAGAAGAGGTTCAAGGACCAGGCACTGAGGCACTCCAGCACTGAGAGGTCAAAGAGATGAGGACTATTAACAAAGGAGACTGAGAAGGAGCAGCCAGTGAGGTGGCAGGACAAACAGGAGAGTGTGGTCCCTGGAAATCTATTAAGGACAGTATTTACAGGAGGAGCAAGTTACTTGAGCAACCGTGTCAAAAGCTGCTTATAAAGATAATCACATGACTTTAGAGGTAACTGTTAATCTTGACAAGAACAGACTGATGGAGTGGTAGAGGAGAAGTCTGACTGAAGTAGAATAAAAGTGAGTGAGAGGAGAGAACTAAAGAAAATAATAAACCTTCAGTATAGAAAATTCCTTGAGGTTTCTTTCACCTTGAAGGGTTGCTAAGAAACGGGGAGAGGGCTAGAAGGAAGACTGGAACCCTAGGTGACCTGCACTGAGTCCTCAGTAGAATAGGCCTTGTATTCACCAAGAGTGCCTGTGACACACACAGTGCAAGAATGACTGCTGCTAAATAGAAGCTGAAGCATGGATTCCTGCCTGCCTTCCACACATCCTTAAACAGCAATGGCCACATGGCATCTGTAAACATCTCAGCAGTGGTCTCCCATCGGCTTCTGCTGTCACATAACTCCCCTCTCACAGAGAAGGCTGTCTTGTGCCCTCCTGACACAGGTCCCCGGGCACGAGTTTTCTAACACAGTCCCATAGACAATCTCCCACAGAGGGGCAGAGGAAGACCTCTGGCTGTTCATTAAGTTAAGAAATCAAAAAGGAATGGCATATTCTCCTAGCCCCTGAGGAAGAAACTAATCACTAGCTCAGAAATATTGAGGCATAAGGCTGTTCTCAATTTTTGTATTTTTTTAATTCCATCTACTTTTGAAGCTACTCCTGGGAAGTCCTGACCACAGCCCTCTCGGCCCTCGGGTTTCTAGAAATGCCCAGAGCGAAGACCTTGAAAAGCAAAGAACTGAGAAAATCAGAAATCCTTTGGCCTCACAGCAGAAACAAGGTAGCAGGTCTTTATTCATGCCAGAACACTTTAAGGAGGGGGAATGACACCTACATCTTCTGATCTTAGTCAGTTGCCATCAGTGCCCCTGTACTCACTGTTTCCAGCACTTTTTGAGGCCAAGGTGGGAGGATCATTTGAGCCCAGGAGTTCAAGACCAGCCTGGGCAACACAGCAAGACCCTGTCTCTACAAAAAAATTAAAAATTAGCCAGGTGTGATGGTGTGCACCTGTAGTCCTACCTACTTGGAAGGCTGAGGCAGGAGGATCACTTGAGCCCAGAAGTCCAAGGTTGCAACGAGCCATGATCACACCACTGCATTCACTCCAGCCTAGGCGACAGAGGGTTTTTTTTTTTTTTTTTCCCTCTAACTGACACAGGATAGGCAAAGGAGCTTTTTGGTTTGTTTTTTTTTAAAGAAAAAGAAAAAAAAAAAGGAAAGAAAAAAGAACTGTGTGGACAAGTAACAGAAAAGCAATGTTAAGGTAAACCAAAGCATAAACTTAATCTCTTGCATTTTTCCCCTCCTTCTGATCTTCTAATCTTCAATCTGCTCCTCCTTTCCACAGCCAGAGACAGATCCCAGATATATCTTACATTATGCATTTGCTGTGTTACTGAAAAATTATGTGTGAATCCAAATTTGGCAAATTGAATCATATTTTAAAATCCTATTTAAAGAAAGTCCATGGTGAATAATCTGTTTGAAAAAGTAAGCATTCTTCTCAGAGGAAGGACCCACACATACATTTGTTAATTTTTATTTGTATACTGGGCACTCACCCTGTACAAGGCTGTGTGTCAGGCACTCAGGAGACACAAATATACCCACAGCCCTCCTTTCCTTAAGAGTTTATCTTACTGCCTCAAGAGAGTCTGAAACAAATTATTTATTTTCAAGAAAAAGCTGAGAATAAGAAAAGCTTTTACTATAATTTATCAATTCTAAAATATACTTTTTTCACATTTTTAAACTTCTGGATTCAGGAGGTGTGTTATAACTGATGCATCCTCCCAAGTTATCCTCCAGGCTGCAGTGGTGACAGAGCTGCCACTGCCTCTGGATGCAAGTGGTTTGCAAGTGTTGACCCTTCAGTTATGTGCCATGTTGGAACTACATGTGTTGAGTTAAACTGTTGTTCAAAATGTGTTCAGAAGGATTACAGTATGATCTAGAATTCAAATTAAAAATAATTGTACACATAGAAAGGTATGGAAATGGCAATGAGGCATGACTTTGTTATCAGTGAAGCAAATACTTCTCACTAGTGGAACATTCCTAATTCTATATTTTCCTGTAAAGCAACCACCATGCATTAAGTGATGACAAGGCAGTGTGTTATACTTTAATTGACAGTCTTTTGTTTCCTTAGTGGTATAAAAACAATGGTGTATCTGATAAAGAATGATGACTCAGATTCAGTGGAATACAGTAAGTATTGAGCCCCTACTCTGGGAAAAGAAATGCACTAAAAGCCTTGTGTATGTCAACTTACTTACCCCTTAGAGTAATGGTAGATATTATTCTGGTTTTACAAATAACCCCTTGCCCAGGCTCCACAGCTAGTGGGTCTGAAAGAGTCTGGACAGGAACCCCTGTGTCTGCTCTACTCTATCCCTAGCTAGGCAAATTCCTATGATGCCAGAACATTAGTCAGAGTTTGAAAGGTCAGCTCCTGCTACTCCACCCCCTCTCCTCCAGTCCTTACTCATTTCTCCCCACCCAGTGATGAGAACAAGATGCTAGAGTTTATCCCTCAGGCTAATGACCAAATCACGCATCTGGCCTTGGGAGAGCCCTATCCTAACCATAACTAACTATCTTTTCTCCGCCTTTCAATTACCACCTTCTAATATATATAAACCTAAAATGGATTTTCTGCAGCAGCCTAAGGCACAAGTCTTCTCTATTTTGGCCAAACAGTTGCAAAATCCAGTGCTCCACCTTTCTTCTGACTTGATCACCCAACTCTGCCATGTGTTTCCATTGTCAACTTCTTAGCAACAGCCCCATGAGAAACAAGAGTGAAGCAATCACACAAACTCCAATGGACAGGAGGGACTGGAGATTTAGTCTATTATCCCCAGGTTCTGTGGGCTGATGAAGGTTAGCCTTTTAGCTTGGGAAGCGTATAACATGACAAGCTGGGTATCTAAGTTAAAAAGCTACACTGGATGTCATGAACTGGAAAGCTAAAGGTATCTTTAGTCATATGAAACTATCTTCAACTGACACAGGATAGGCAAAGGAGGAAATATTCAAAAGGAATAGAGAAAAACCGAATTTACAATTTTAACTTTACCTACCCATTCTTTGCATTCTACTTAATAGAATTAATTTGATTCTACTTAATAGAATCAAATCCATGGAGTATGTTCTTATTCCAACTTGAACATCACCTATTTTAAAATAAGAGTAGGGGAGTGGTGGACTTGGAAATCTCTTTTCCAAATTGACACAAGCAGGCAGGCTCTCAGGATTTCAGTTTAGAATAGAATCCAATTCTCCTAACATCTAGATATGAAAGTAATGTCTAAACAATAACCTATCTCACTGAACAACATATTGACCAAAAACAAAACTCTCATAATACATGATTCCAACTGAGATTTCTTTGGGAAAATCCAAATGAAACGATGAATTTGTCTTTGGTTTGTTCGAATACTACAATTTTCCATAGACACAGGGCCATACTAAATTATGTTCACAGCCTAATTTGTAAACATTATGCATCAAGGTTTTCATGTGCCATGAATATTAAATTAAATTTAAAAATTAACTCATATTATTACATTATGCTCATTTCTTCAAAAATGACTAAAAACAATTTTTTGACCATTAAAGTAGTATGGATTCGATTCAATCTTAATTCATCTTTAGACTTCTCCTGATAGGCCAATAGCTCACAACCACGTTTTTCCACTGATGCAAGAAATGGAGCTAGGTCAGGATGCTGCTAAGATAAGCAGGCATAGGAACATGAGTCTGAAAGAACAGAGTCAGGAAAGAAGAAACAGAAAGAAACCACAAATATGAGAATGGTGCCAAGATTTCAACTCTGAGCAAAGGATAGGAGAATAAGAGCAATAAAAGAGATAGAGGACACAGGAGAAAGGTGGCACAGGGTGTCGATGAAGAACGAAATGTTCTGTTGAACCTGATGAGTCTGATATGTATACATAGCACCTATAGGAACATGTCCACCAGGAAGTCAGAAAGGACTCACTGCACCTCAAAAGTCCAAAGTAGATACAGACATGGAAGCCAATCCCGAGAGAGACAAGCTGAAATCATGAGAACAGCAGAAATAACAAGAAATCAGCAGGAGAAAGCACAGAATTCACCAAAGACCCAACCCTGGGGCTGTTGGCAATGGGAGGACAGAGGAGTAAGAATCTGTGAAGAAGGCCAAGATGGAACAGGTCAGAGAGGCAGACAAACCAAAAGGGTTCCAGGATCTATGCTACATGCAAAAAGAAAAGTCACCTGCATCAGAGATCGCAGAAAGAGTAGGCAGAAAGCAGGATAAGAGGGCTACTGGACTGGGTGCTTTGTTGGTGTAGTGGGGCAGAGACCATTGTGATAAGAAATTGGAGATACAAAGGTAGGAAAAGAAGCCGTATTTGTCCACTCTCCCAATAAAGCCTGAGACTGTTAGAGAGAAAGGAATAGGACTGTAACTTGAGGGATAACATGAAACAGGAATGAATCAGTATTTTGTCAACCAGAGGTATCACCACATAATGAGAAAAGGCTTTATGTACATCTGGCACAGGTATGATTAAAGTATGGAAATAGACAACAACCATTCTGCCTATTAAAACTCTCGTGTTCCCCATCTCCTGCACACACACACACACACACACACACACACTTTGTACTAAATAGTGCCTTTACAATACAGATATAAAAAGAGGACCTGTATTACAATGAAAGCGTCATTCAAGAACTGAATGTCATAAACTATATATTTGGAAATGCACCTTGTAAGTTTTACATCAACATTTTACCCAAGAGATTATCTGTTAATTTTTGAAATGACCTGCTACTTTCATGTCTTTTGTTGTCTAAACTTGGCAGCATCATGGATCATTAGAAAAAATACCTATAAAAATATAATTAACCATAGTTAACTTCAGAGTTGTACTGAAAATATTAGTGGGCCGGGCGCAGTGGCTTACACCTGTAATCCAACCACTTTGGGAGGCCAAGGAGGGCGGATCACTAGAGGTCAAGAGTTCAAGACCACCCTGGCCAACATGGCAAAACCCTATCTCTACTAAAAATACAAAAAATTAGCTGGGTGTGGTGGTGCACACCTACGATCCCAACTACTTGGAAAGCTGAGAATCACTTTAACCCAGGAGGCAGAAGTTGTAGTGAGCCAAGATCACACTACTGCTCCAGCCTGGGGACAGAGTGAGACTCTGACTCAAAAAAAAAAAAGAAAAGAAAAGAAAAGAAAATGTTAGCAAAGTATAGTATTTACACTGTGATACTAAACAACCCTTAAAACCTCCCAAATACTGAAGATCTTTCCCACATCCATACACTGTCATAGCACATGCTCTATGTTTACCTATAAATATTGCTTTTAATCATTAAATGGTTGACAAGGTTGAAGTTATGAGAAATGGTTATGAAAGCAGCAAATACCTGAGGTACTCACAGCTGTGGAGTAGGGGTTATGAGCTCCAGTATTTTCAGCCCAGCAGCCACATCCATAAAGAGCAGCCTGGGGAAAAAAGAAAATAGATATAATATTTCAGAAATATCATATGTAATTATTAGTTTTCAACAGAAATCATACCCATCTAATAAAGCCTGGTTTAATAATGATATAAAACAACTAGGTGATAATACCAGATGTTGTATATGACCCACCCGCACGATGCTTTTAATATTATCAAAACTATGTTTTCAGATATTCCATTCATCTAAAAACTTTCAGAAAATAGCAAAAGAAAGTTTCTTAGTGTCATCAGCAGTAATTTTTTCCTTCCCTGAAAAACTTCTCCCTTTTGTAATTTGTCAGCTAGTTGTTCTTCTGGCCCCTTAAAACCAATGTGGTTGGCTTAAAATAGTAGTTTTCAAACTAGGTGTGTGTCAGATTACTGGGGGAGCTTACTGATAAGAACTCTGATTCCTGGGAATTCTGATTTAGTGTCTGGGAAGACCTGGGAATCAATACTGTTAACCAGGGTCATGGGGTACTGGGATGCAGCTGGTCCTCCTGCCATGCTCTAGGAAATCCTGCTTCAAGAGGGCCTTTTCCATGTCTGTGTCGAACTGGCACAAGAGGAAGTACAAACAGTCCTGTATCAAAGGGTCCAATATACACTCACCATTGTGCTAGAGTCAGCCAGATGAAAAGAAAGGAGGCAAAAAAGCCTCCTTTCTTTTGTTCAAGCTCGTCACTTTGTTAGGTGGTAGAGCAGATTTATACATCTGAAACCATCAGGAACACAATAAGCTACTATGGTTTTATAAAAGATTAGGATGATCATTCCTATTTTGTTTTAATAATGCTACTTCTCTTCGATATCCACAATGACTTTTCTGACTTTGGGAGGGAAATCACAACTAACAACTTTTCCACTCCATAGTAAGAAGTAGAAATTAAAATTAAAAAAAAAAAAAAAACCTAGCTAGCTAGCTATCATAGAAAAATACAAGGAGGCACGCTCAACAGTTCATTACTACATGGTTGATAAGAATAAGAAACTTGAAACAACCTAAATGTCAATCAGTAAGGAAATGGCTAAATAAACCCTGGCATGGCAGTATGTGGAATTCATTGCAAAGGTTAAAAATAAAAGAATTAAGCTTTTTAAAAAATCTTTAAGAACAAATACAGAAAGATCTCCCAAACATATTGTTGAATTGAAAAAAAAAGCAAACTACAACATTCAGTATTCTCTGCCATTGATGGAGGGAAAAGATACTCCCATAAAGCAGTACTGATATTTCCTAGGAGTTCATTCTGAGGACTGGGGAATAGGCTAAGACTGGGGATGGTGAGCAGACTTCAGCTTTCTATGATATTCTGTTATTTTTTACAAGGATCTTAAAAATCATTAGCTCCAATATTCTACCCAGAGCAGGAATCTCCATGAAACATCTGAGGCACTTCTGACACTGAGAACCTCACTACCCCATGTGGGAACACATTCCATTTTCGGACACTTTCCACTGGTAACAAATATCTGCTGTATCACAACTTCCAACCACTAGTCCTGGCTCTGATTTCTGGAAGTATTGTAACCTCCCCAGAAAGTCCTCTAATTTTTTAAAAACAGCTATTCTAGTTCTCTTTTCTAACCCAAAGAAACCCAAATTTGTGAGCTGTTCCCAAGACTTTGCGATGCACAAACCCACCACTCTCTCATAATTACCCTCCTAGAGAAATAAGTCAGTGTCCAGGATAACCAGAGATGAAGTCTTCCATGTTCATGTGACCCACAGTTGCTGTCTCCAGATGTTACTGAAATACCCCTCTTAAAAGCAGAACCAAGAACTGAGCAGGATACTCTCAATATGGTAGACAGTGGGAAATCTGTTTACTGCCTCTGAAAACACCATGCTTCTAAAATACATGCTGGCTCAGGGTCAGTGTGGCAACTGAAAGCCCTTCAGAAGTGATTTAGAATATGAATTTATAAATAAACTAGCAGACCTGTGGGATAACTATTCAACTGGTACTCCCTAAAGCAAGGGCTGGATCAGCCGAAGTCTCAGAGAACACAAGAAATCAATGGAAGGACCCATTCTTCCTTCATTGAAAACTCTGAACTGCCCATCATCATCATCTTTTACATTTCCCACAATTAACATGACCAGGAGCCTGCACTCAAAAAATAGTAAATAAGGTCCCAAGGACACCTCTTAGAAAGCCAGGGAAGGTCATCTTTCTAGAAAAGAACATTTACACTTACCCTTTGTTCCTTCCCTTTAAGAAAATTCCCTTTATGATGCTCTTCCTTAGTCTCAAGACCTAAAACTGTCTTCCTTCTTAACCTTCTGAAATTCACTGGGCTAAGACAGTGATAGGTAAGATAAAAGAATTAGAGGTTGTCCATCTGTTATCCACTTGTTTGGATAAAATACGGCAAGCTTAAGCAAGCCTTTAAAAACAAATTTTTAAAATCTTATTTCTTTTTGGTAGTAAAACTGTATTAAAATTTTATTAAAGTTATGCAGTAAAATAAGGTCATATAAATGATATTATTATTAATCTTCTCTGGGCCATAGTTTCCTCTTCTATACAATAAGAATAATGAAAATATCTACCTCATATTGTCACAGGATCATGTGAATTAACATACTTGCTGAACACAGCAAGTGCTTAATTAACACTAGCTCTAGCTATTATTACTAAGGGCTATAATATGTAATTTAAATGCATTTTGACATTGAATCTTCTACAAGTTTGTAAGGTAGCTGGTTATCCCCATTTTACAGAAGTAGAAAGTGGAGCTGAAAGATGTTAAGTAACTTGTTCAAAGTAAGGGGCATGGTAAGTGGGGAGGTGGGATTAGAATAGAGGTTTACCTAGATCGAAAGTCCACACTTAACCAGTAAACTCAACCGCCTATTTGTCTGGGGGTGGTGTGAAGTTTAGGGGGAACAAGTGAAATATAATAATTCCTTTCTCATGTCCAAACTGTAAATTCAAATAATTACAGTAAGCTAAAGAAGCAAATAAGTTCTAATTCAAATTCCCATTTCTTATCTTTTTTTAGAGACAGAGTCTTGCTCTGTCTCCCAGGCTGGAGTGCAGTGGCATGTTTGGCTCACTGCAACCTCAGCCTCCCAGGATCAAGCAATTCTCCTGCCTCAGCCTCCCCAAGTAGCTGGGATTACAGGTGTCAGCCCTCATGCTCAGATAATTTTTGTTTTGTTTTGACACGGAGTCTCAGTCTCACCCACACTGGAGTGCAATAGTGAGATCTCAGCTCCCTGCAACCTCCGCCTCCCAGGTTCAAGCGATTCTCCTGTCTCAGCCCCCCAAGTAACTGGGATTACAGGCTTGCACCACCATACCCAGCTAATTTTTGTATTTTTTAGTAGAGACGGGTTTCATCATGTTGGCCAGGCTGGTCTTGAACTCCTGACTTCAAGTGATCTACCCGCATTGGCCTCCCAAAGTGCTGGGAATTACAGGATGAGCCACTGCACCTGGCCTAATTTTTGTATTTTTAGTAGAGATGGCATGAGCCAAAGTGCTGGGATTACAGAAAACAGTGAGAAAGTCATGGGACTACAATGCATTGACGGTGACTCTGCTGGCTTTTCTCTCACCTTCTCTACTTCTCTTTCTCTATGAGGTTTCACCATGTTGGCCAGGTTGGTCTTGAACTCCTGAACTCAACTGATCTGCCCACCTCAGCCTCCCAAAGTGCTGGGATTACAGGAGTGAGCCACTGCGCCTGGCCTCAAATTGCCATTCACCATCTGCACTGCTATCATATATCTACAGCAGGGTAATATGCTAAAATTTTTAAGTAGTTAATTGTGCATTTAACATACATTAAAAGTATCTAGTTTCAGCACACTTTAAAAAATAATTAGCCTTTGATATAACTTACTTTTGTATTTTGTTTCATTTGGGCTTGTCAAAAAGAACTGTTCTTTACCTCTCATCTGATACTTACATAGTTTCAAGTTTATTACATCTCCTCTATCCAAGCATTATAATCCAATTAAGCAACTGCATTTTCCTATAAGCCCTTTTACTCTTATTTCACACTCTTTCCTGATTTTATAACTCTCAGAAGCTAGGTATTCATAAACTAGCCAAGTGAGGCAAATCAACACATAAATTTTACAGAAGTATTTCTTTTGCTCAGGACAGTTCTAAGTGCAGGGGCAGAACAGCTTCAAGACTGTTAGACGTAATATCCTGCTAACATAATCCAGAACCATCCTTAGTTCTGCTGTTGCTATTTTGCTAACCAAAACAAACAGAAAACAGTGAGAAAGTCATGGGGACTATAATGCATCAAAGGTGACTCTGCTGGCTTTTCTCTCACCTTTTCTACTAGGGTATCTAAATCTGATATGCCAAGTTTGATTTTCCTATTGCAAACTTGACAAATACACAGGACTTTATAACGTAAGAAAAATACCATGACCAGACAAAGGCTTTTATAATGAGTTCAAAGCACTGTACACACATGGAGTAATCATTCCCTATACAGCCCCTTGTACACTAGGCAGAGTAGCACAAAACTCATTATTCTTCCCTTCCCCTTTTTCCTAGTCTAGGAATGTAAGCAGCTTAGAGCAGATCAAGCAACATCACTTTGGGGTCTAGGAATGTAAGCAGCTTAGAGCAGATCAAGCAACATCACTTTGGGGTGTGCAGTGATATTCTTCATGAATTGGATCTCTCTGCTTCAAATAGTAACTAACCGTCATGAACAAAGTAACTGTGACATTGACTCTTCTTCAAATGTGACAAAGTACACAAAGCATAACAAGACACATTCCATGTATAAGATGCCACCTAAATACTGAGTTTAAATGAACCCTTGCAACTAGTCCATGAGAGTATCCAATTCATTTGTTCACTCAACAAATATTTATTAAGCCCACAAGTAATGTGCCAAAATTGGTTTATCCTCAGAAATCTTCCTAGATCAAATGGATTGTTAAATTTCATTCTCAGTATAAAACTAAAGATCGGAGACGGCGGGAGGGGCAAAGTGAAGAGGATGTGCAAATGAACTGAGGACAAGCAAATTTTACATAAATTAGAGCAATCTCCTTTCTAGATTTTTTAAGTGATACCATGTGTTGGTGACCTGAAATACTGGTTATTTTATAAAATGGCTGAAATGCTTGATCAGAGGAGGGATGTAAAGGGCCAAATGTCACTATACATGGAATAGAGGAAATAAAAAATGTAACTCTAAAATCATTTATCCAACTAAAAAGCAAGCAGGATAGTCAAGTAGAGCTTGTTCCTAAAGAGAGTGATATTTACAGAGAGCAAATGGAAACTGGCACACATTTATGAAATTTCTACTAAATACCCAGGCCAGTGCCCAGCCTGCTGAAAGTGGCAAAACTAGGATCACCCATTGTAAAGATGAGAAACAAACCAATTACTATGAGATAGATTTTCTTAAAAAGAATCTTAAAAAGGTATTTGGTTGATGATTTATACTAGATGTTAAAAAACAATTATATTCATTTTTTTCTAAAGAAAAAATGTTCCCACTGGTTAAAAAATTGTAAGCTGGACCGGGCACAGTGGCTCATGCCTGTAATCCCAGCACTCTGGGAGGCCGAGGTGGGTGGATCATGAGGTCAGGAGATAGACACCATCCTGGCTAACACGGTGAAACCCCGTCTCTACTAAAAATACAAAAAAATTAGCTAGGCATGTTGGCGGGTGCCTGTAGTCCCAGCTATTCGGGAGGCTGAGGCAGGAGAATGGTGTGAACCTGGGAGGTGGAGCTTGCATAGAGCTGAGATCATGCCACTGTACTTCAGCCTGGGCAAAGAGTCTCCAGACAGACTCCAGTGAGACTCTGTCTCAAAAAAAAAAAAAAAAAATTGTGAGCTAAAAATTCCATGCTTTACTTTGAAAGGCTAGTTTAAAAAACCCGTAATTACTTACCTGCCCAACTCTCCCCGGATGTTTCAAGGCCAAGCCTCCACTGGAGACAGCAGCAGCAACATTCCCTTCGTGGTCCACAACCACAGCGCCCACCGTGTCCAAAGTGCCTGAGTCATTTTCCTGTAGAGCAAAAGTGGCACAAGTATTCACTAGGCATGGCGTGGGACAATCTGATAGGACTATATAGCACTTTTCTGTACAATCATGACACAACAAAATCTAAACTAATCCCTAAGTGGAACATTGAGCAATCTGCTAAAATTATCAATTAACAAGTTGCCATTTAAATCCTATTTAAGTCAAAATGTATTTTCCACAGAGAAATCCCGAACAAAAGGTGTCCTGTTGCTTTTCTCTAATAATAAGGCTATATTGTCTTTTTAATGGAGGACATATCACAATTTAATATAAATTACAGTATACAGCAGTGTCTCTTCATTCTCAAGAATTAAGTTCATGTTTGAGAATGTGTAGAGGAAAAGATCTGTGGCATAAATGAACCAATAAATACCCTTGTTAGTATTTCTTTAAGTATTATACACAAACATCTAATAGAAATACATTCTACACAATAAATTAAGAAAATGGCATTTACAATCTTAAAGTATACCACACTATCATTTTTCTCTTAGAGTTCCTTGTTTGTGAGAAACTTCATGGCAAGCTCCCTTCTCTCCTATAACAGTAAGATGCTTGCCAATTGTATGGCAGAAAAGTGTATGTTCTTGGAAAGCCTCTTTGTGTTTCGATGTTTTGTTCCAGGTTCCACATGTTTAAGGCACTTAGTGACATTTAGTGACTATGAACAGCTGTCTCCTACCTCCAAAGTTTCTGGTCACCTGTGCAAGAGAGACAAACACTACACTACTGGATAGAAATAATGTTTAAGGGAGGCAAGAAAAAAATTCAGGGAAGAAGAAGTCTCACATATTAAAAAGGGGGCTTAAGGTAGGTTTTTAGGTTAATAGTAGTCATGGTAGTGTTCTTATGCTAGGACATTGGTTTTCAAACCTTGCCCCTCAACCCTAGATCCCACCCTTACCCCCACCACCAGTATGCATGTAAGAGCCAGGCCCAACGCAGGGTTCAACATGAACAGATCCCCATCCTGTGTGGTTTATTGCTCACACTACTGAGCAGGACTTGGTTAGTACTAAGAGATCCACAAGAAGCAAAATGACACACTAAAGCAATCACCAGAAAAGTCAATGAGTTCCTGGGGCCATCTCAGAAGCTGAGCAACATTGAAGAGTTTCTAATACTGGAAGCAGAATTCAAACAAGAGATTTTTCCCTAAAGCAAACTGGAAAACTCAGGAGTAGAGTGTGCCACAACAAAATTTTACATTAAGTCTGTTAGGAAAAGATACTTACATCTAGAATTTATATTTCTTGCTCTACATTCTAATTTCCTTAAATATTCTGATATACTATGACAGTACTTACTTTGATAGGAAATGCTGAACTGGCTGAAAAGAATGCTATATGCCTAATCCCTCTTTTAACCACAGTTGGAGAAAGTCTAGACAATGGATCCACATGATCATATCTCAGAATGCCATAGTTCTGCTCAAGGCATGTGCCCTTCAAGAATACTTCCTAACCTGGCCATACACTCCCTGAGGAAGGGTTTGATCCACTCCATATCACACTGAATTCAATAGACACTCAGGACATACTTATTTTTTAATTAGGATGCAGGATATCTGTATCCCTGGTGTTACAAAACATGCCCAATAGTGAATACCATGCAATGCCATCCCAGTGTCAGGGCCAGTTTTCTACCTCCGTTTCACGAGATTTGACTTCATGCAAATCCAGATGCTGCCGCTATCTTAGGGAAGACTTAACAATAACCAGACTCGCTCGTTCAGGTTGGACAAAGCAAAGTCTATCTTCTCTGCTAGGTAAGATTAAGAACAGCAGTACAGAAATGCATTAAAAACATTTTATTCCAGAAAAGATGGATAATCTTAAAGAGAAATATACTTTTAAGAGGAATATTTGTTTTATAATTCTAATAAATAATTTCTAAATCTTTATATTCTTGCAATCTCGAGTAGAGAAGTGTTAGTTCCCCAGATGCCAAATTTGATGTCTTCTTTAGGAAGGCTTCTCAAATTTTAATGTGCACACAAATCATCAGGAGAATTTGTTTCAATGCAGATTCTGATGGAGCAATCTGGGAACTATCCAAGACCGCACACCTAACAATATTCCACATTATGCTAACGGTCTAACAGCATCCCACCCCAGGGGATCATTATCCACCAAATACCTGCCCCATTCATTCTCAAGCAAACTATTTACAGGCACAAATCTGCTTAAGGAGAAAGGTAAACTACCTAAGGCTAACACTATGCCAGTATAAAAGATTTAAGTTCTATCTTACTCAACTGTCAACTGACAGCTTATCACCACTATTATACTACATGGATTTGGTATGTGTATTTTAAAATACTGATCTTACACCTTTAAAAAGCAAACAAATCTCATACAAATAAACAAACTGTAAAATAACTTTCCTCAACAATAACAGAAAAGTAAAGAAAGGGTATTCTTTTAAGATTATTTTTTGGAAATACTGAGTTTTTATTGAGAGACATATGCCAGTACTTTTTGCCCTTATTCTTTGTTATAAAATTCTGGAAATTTTTACACACTTTTTTCCCTAGCCCAAGTAAGGCATAAAGTGACTGTCTCCATCAGGCCTACCAAATAAGGATAATTGCTTCCGGTAAATAATCAAATTGGGACTTTCATCCTATTTCACTGTCTAACCTTTGAGGGACAGTTATGTCTCTTTTTTACATTTTAGTTATTTTAATGGATAAAGATTATCTATATTTATGGTATACAGCACGATGTTTTGACACAGGCACCGACTGCAGAAATCAAGCTAATTAACGTATACATTACCTCACCGAATCATTTATTTCTGGCGAGAATGCTTACAACCTACTCTCTTAAGGGTATTTTTCATTAGTTCTTTTTTATAAACTGCAACTGCTGATACTACCCATGCATTCTGTAAAACATAATTTTATACAGGGGATAAGTAACGTATACACAATGCTATGCATTATCTGTAAAGCACTTTTCCTAGCATTTCAATCAGGATATTGTGAAGCATGAGAACTGTTATGCCTAACCAAACTCCTATAGAAAGATACAAAAACTGATGTCAGTGTAACTGGATTATACATAGATGGATTTACTCTTAACTTGGTTTTCAAAAATGAAAAATCACACAAATAATAGAGAATCCTATTCCAAATTAAGCTAAATATTCCTAAGAGCCTGTAACACCTAAAAAAAAATCAGAATTACTTCATAAATATTCAAGAACTAGTTCATAGACTTCACATACTGCACAGCAAATTTAAGGATGATGAAGTAATATTTAAGCATTTTTATGAAGTGCAGATAAATTAGGTGAAAGACAAACATTGGTATTTTGGCCATAATAATTTCACAGAGCTTGGTTGTACAGGAATGAAATCTTAGAAAGGTTAAAAAACATACAATGACTGTTACTATACAGAGCTACTATTACACTCTTACACTCTATAAATACTTAAAAATATATGCACTACACGGATACACATATACCTATTGTCCTTGACTAAAACATGCTATTTCTATTACTTTTTTGATAAAGTTGTAACTAAAAAGCAACTGTATAAAACTATAGTTCCCTTCAAAATAAACATGTATAGAAAGTTAGCAGACAGGTTACATGTGTTAAAGAAAACATTGAAATAAAACTTTCTTGAAGTAACCAATAAATAAGCAGTCCCTGTTTTCTCTGCTCCAAATAGAGATGGTTATTATGTAGTTATTATAAGAATTAAATTAACACATGTAAACTACTTTAAAAGGAATAAATCCCTTAATACAAAGTTAAGGCACTTGCCACCAAAAAATTAAGCTTCTAATCTGCACTCTCTGAAATCTGCCAAGAAACCCATCTCAGTATTCTTTTTTTTTTTTTTTTTTTTGAGACAGAATTTTGTTCTTGTTGCCCAGGCTGGAGTGCAATGGCGTGATGTTGGCTCACAGCCTCAGCTTCCCGAGTAGCTGGGATTACAGGCACCCACCACCACACCCAGCTAATTTTTTTGTATTTTTAGTAGAGACGGTGTTTCACTATGTTAGCCAGGCTGGTCTTGAACTCCTGACCTCAGGCGATCCACCTGCCTCGGCGCCTGGTAAGCCACCATGCCCAGCCCCAGCTACCAGGTCTTTTATCTTATTAACTCGGTCTTTCTTCCATCCAGAATTATTCAAACATCAAGTAGCTAAAATATAAGAATAAACCTTAAATGTATAAGTGCGTTCTAAAATAGGTCTATTATGGGATTATCTTAATTTAATGATAAAGACAGAAATGCATTCTTTGAAAACATACCAACCCCTCCTCATATACCTTTGTTAGGTTTGAGAGCAGCATTATAACTGGCATGAGCTTCCACTTGAGAAATGCAGATGACTTACACCCTAACATGACAGTACAACAATGCCATCATAAAGCTTTCACATCTCTGAGTATCCTAAACATAGAGAGAGGCTCCTGCTACAGAACATCTAGACCTAGTTCTATATCTCTCACAAATCAGCCCTCCAACAGCAGGGCCACTGTGGGCTACAGTTTATCAACTATCTGTAAACAAAGTATAATCTAGCTAGGCCAGGCTGGGTGGCTCATGCCTGTAATCCCAGCACTTTGGGACGCCAAGGTGGGTGGATCTCCTGAGATCAGGAGTTCGAGACCAGCCTGGCCAACATGGTGAAACCCTGTCTCTACCACAAATAACAACAACAAAAAAAAAATTAGCTGGGCATGGTGGGGTGCACCTGTAGTCCCAGCTACTCAGAGACTGGGAGAATCACTTGAACCCAGGAGGTGGAGGTTGCAGTGAGCGGAGATCACGCCACTGCACTCCAGCCTGGGTGACACAGTGAGACTCTGTCTCAAAAAATAATAATAATAATTTAGCTAGAATTATTTACTCTCACCTATGTGGACTGCATGAAACCAGAAAAAATCTCAACATAGGAACACTCAGTGATATTATCTTCCCTCTTCAGAAAATCATCTTCTGATGCCCAATACTATTAATGATGTTTCTTATAAACTATAGTCAAGATGTCTATTCTAAAGTAATCTTTTATTTTCTTTGTTTAATGGGTATGAATTAAATGGCTTTAACTACGCAAATTGGTACCAAATATATTTACGGAGCAACAGGAAAAAACTATATACTATATAAAAATTTAAACAGAGTGGTCAACATAGCAGACCCTGTCTCTACAAAAAACAAAAAAATCAGCCAGGCATGGCAGCACAAACCTGTAGTCTGAGCTACTCAGGAGGTTGAGGCTGGAAGATCCCCTGTGCCCAGGAGTGCAAGGCTACAGTGAGCAACCATCACATCACCGCACTCCAGCCAGAGCAACAGAGTAAGACACTGTCTCTAAACAGTAAAAAGTAAACAATAAAATATTTATACTATTTATTTCCTAAATCACTCAATAAAAATTAACAGAAGCATCTTCAGGTTAAAATTAAAATAAAGTGTTCGAACCATGTTTTTAGGGGGATATAACATATCTGGGTTAGAGGAATTAAATTCATACTATAAAAAAGATTACTTAAAAATTCTGAACCCTCAAAGATAGCAAAGGACAATGTTTTCTAACTGGTAGAATTCCTATACAATGTTCTGGGGTTTGCAACATTAAAGGTGGAAAAGGCAATGGTTTTCATCTTGGTTTTTAAGATAATCTTTTAAATAATGTAAAGAAATGTAAGTTTTTCTCTTTAAAATGGAACAGTTTGAAGGGTCTCAGAGTCCATGTTGAATGATTGTGAGTAAGTGATAGTAGACATCACACGAACATACTCATGGCTTAAATTATTACATAGCTAGACAGTAAATATCATCACAAAAGTAGTTTTATGCAGCTTTAAATCATTTCTATTCTCACTCATATGCAGTTTAATTAACATCATTTAACTTATACCCATAGTGAACCACTGGTTAAAGATTGAGAACCTAGGATATGCTGAAGTTGAAATAAAAATTACAGCAAGTTCCTTAAGATGACATTAACTAGGTCATTAAACTGCATTCACCCTATCAAAATACTTACAGAACACATCTCAAGGACTTCAAATATTCGTTTAAATATTTAATGATAAATATGTCCAATTTTGCTTACTTGTCTGAAATGAATATTAATCACAATTTTATAATTCTAAATCAAAATTTATAAGTTCTACATTAAACATAAACCAATCTATGACCTAACAATGAAATACTTAAGTATTTACCAAAAAGAAGTCAAAATGTATACCACAAAAAGACTTGTCAAGGGTGTTCATGGCACCTTTATTTGCAATAGCCAAAACCTGGGAACAATCCAAATGTCTATCAACAGGGGAATGGGGAAACAAACTATGATATTGTCAATATGGGAGGATTGCTAAGCAATAAAAAGGAGCCCATGCTATATGGAACAATACGAATAATCTTATATGCTGAGCAAAAGAAGCTGGACACAAAAGAATACATAGACTCCATTTTAATGAACAAGTAAAACTATGGTGAAAAAGAATCAGAAAATTGTTATCTTCATTGGGGAGGGCATTAACTACGAAGGGGCACAAGAAAACTTTCTGGAGTCGTGGAAATATTCTATATTTTGACAGGAGTATTGATTATATGGTTATATTACACATGTCAAAATTCATCGAATTACACACTCAAGATGCATGCATTTTACTGTATGTAAATTTTGCCTGTAAAAAAGGCCAAAAAAAAAAATCAATAGCAATGTATTATCTTAAAAAACAAAACCAAATATTCAAAACATCAGATCGTGAACAAACTTTTCAACTTTTTTCTATTGGTATAAGGCATATTTAATACACATTTGGTTGTAACTGTAAGAAAAAGGGGGAAAACCTGAAAAATATGAATGAGATATTAGGAGACATGGCTCAAAGTCTAATCTGTGGCTAACTAGAGAGAATACACAGAATAAAAGAGGGAAAATATTTAAAGACGAAATGGCTCCAATTTTCCAGAACTGATAGAAAACAAGAATCCTGATCTCCAGGAAGCCACAGAAAAAGGGAAAAAGCCAGACAGAAAAGAGATGTCACCTACAACAGAACGACAGCCAAATTCCTGGAAGCTCAGTAGGCCAGAAGGCTATAATGGTTGGTATAATATCCTCAAAGAAAAGTAACTATAAACTTAGAAATGGTATTCAACAACACTGCCTTTTAGGAACAAAATTAAAGACATTTATAAATATATAAATAAATCCAATGAGTTCACTGCCAGGAGGACTGCATTTAATTAAGTTTGTAAGGGGCATTCTACTTAACACTACAACCTGTCCTCCTTCTGCATCCTCCCTACCATCCACACACAAGCACACCTACTCTCCTCTCTCTATATTTTTTCCATAACATCTCATCACCTCCTAAAACGATATAATGCTCATATCATTTAAATTGCCTATCTTTCTGACAAGATGATAGGCTTGATGAAGGCAGGAACCTTTGCATATTTTATTCACTAACATATGCCAAGCACCCAGAAAAGCACTTGACACCTCTTAGGCATTCAGTAAACACCTGTTGAATCGATGAATAAATAAATAAATGATATATTTCAAGAAGAAGGGAAATAAATGAAAGAGGACAAGCAGACACGCAACAAGACATGGGTAAGGAAATACAATGGCAAACCTGCATATAAATTAAAACACATAGTGAAACCCCGTCTCAACAAAAAATACAAAACATTAGCCGGGCATGGTGGCGTGTGCCTATAGTCCCAGTTACTCGGGAGCCTGAGGCAGGAGAATTGCTTGAACCTGGGAAACAAAAGTTACAGTGAGCCAAGATCGTGCCATTGCCCTCCAGCCTAGGCGACAGAGCGAGACTCAGTCTCCAAAAAAAAAAAAAAAAAAATTCTTTAAAAATAATAACGTCTTATTGAATGTCAGATTGGATTTTAAAATCTGGCTAGATGTTATTTATGACAGATAAACCTAAAGCATAAGTATATGGAAAAGTCAAAAGTAAAAGGATGGGGAAGAAAAAACTGATATACCAAGCAGGTATCAATCCAAACAATGAAACTATGTTAACATCACACAAAATAAGTGTTAAGACAGAAAGCATTAATAGAGATACAGGGCTTTACATGATAAATGCTGAAAGCTTGGAGTCACCCAGGAAATATAATAATTCTAAATTTGTATGTATTTTTTAAAAGCCTCAAATTTATGTAAAGTAAAAACAGAGAAATCAACAAATCATACTCCACAATGAGATATTTTAACACGTTTCTCTCAATTATGAAGAGGTCAAGCAGGAAAAATCAGTCAGAAATGGATGTGAATAGCATATTGAAAAGCTTGATTTGATAGCACTGACAGATCTCTGTACCCAATATTAGAAAAGAAAGTTTCTTTTTAGGCACAAACTGATGGCACATTAAATCATAAACTGAATCATTAACAAATTTCAAAAAACGATATCAAACAGAATATACTCTCTGACTACAATACAATTAACTTAGGAGACAACAGTAGATAAAATTTGGAAATTAAAAGATTAAAAAACTCTTCTAAATAATTTATGGATCAAATAAATCAACATGGGAACAAAAATACTTAATAATGAATAACAAAAATGTAGCATTTCAAAACTTGTGGGATACAGTAAAAGTAGTACAGAGAGGGAAACTTATGTCCAAAATTTTAACATCAGAAAAGAAGATAAAATTAATAAGCTAACTATCCAACAAAAGAAATTAGAAAGAGAACAAGATAAACACAAAGAGGGGGGGGAAAAAACAAAGAAAAAATGAATAATCAATGAAAGAGATAGTTATAAATTTTAAATAAAGAGACCAAAAAAAGGCAAAGTTGGTTCTGTGAAAAAATACTTGAATGAATTCAATCTGATTGGCAATCACTTTCTCTGTGTATCACCTAAATCTCAGCAAAAGCCCATCCCTCCTGCCTTGTCCTCCAACACTAGCCTCGTCTCTCTCAAGTAATAACAGACACTGGCATCTCTGCCTCACTTGCACTTCATACAGTGCAAATGTCACTTTCCACCCCTACCCTCATCCCCACCCCACCCACACCACACATTCAAGTACTACACATCTTCAAGTGATACAGGCTCAAATAATTCCAGAAAAAGATTTCTTGGCCAGCCGTGGTGGCTCACACCTGTAATCCCTACACTTTGGGAGACCAAGGCAGGCAGATCACTTGAGGTCAGGAGTTCAAGATCAGCCTGGTCAACATGGAGAAACCCCATCTCTACTAAAAATATAAAAAAATTAGTCAGGCACAATGGCATACGCCTATAGTCCCAGCTACTCAGGAGGCTGAAGCAAGAGAATAGCCTCAACCTCAGAGGCGGAGGCTACAGTGAGCCGAGATTGCGCCACTGCACTCCATCCTGGGTGACCCAGCGAGACTTCGTCTCAAAAACAAAGATTTCCTGAATCACTTCCTGACCAAACAGGAGGCCCTTGCACCTTTCAACCTCTAATACACATATTTCTCCCCAATGCAAGAAGACCTACGCAGGATCTTTGTTGGCTTCTCTTGCCCCTCATGCATCTATAAGAAACAAAGTATCATAAAATTAATATTCTTTAATTGAATCTCATCAATAACTCAAACTTTGTTCCCTCTGAAACTGCATCTTGCTCAATTGGACATGTGATCCAAACTCAGCTTAACTAAAGCAGTTTTCTATTACCTCACATTTCTGATTATTTCATATTTAGATCTTCCCTAAATGTAACGTTTTTGCACATCACTCTTAAATGAGTTTGTTCCCAAAAGCACATCCTTAAACAACTGTCGTGAAATATTTGGCTAGTCCCCATAATAACCAAACCGAAATCCACACCCATTTCTCGTAATATGGGAGCAGTCCTTATTTCTGGAAGTTTTGTGTGCCCTTTAGTCTACTGTTCAAAACAAACTTCTAAGACTAAAACCATCAAACATTAAGCCTCTCACTTTATCTATAAAAAAATTATATTTCTTGATATTGGTCCCATATTCCTATATTCAGTGTTTCCTTTTTGTAACAATTCTTTACTGCCCTCCCATCCTATGAGGTCATTTGGTACTGGATCACACTTTTCTCATTTTCTACTAATTCAGTTCTATTTTACTCCAAACTTTCTTGATTTCCTAAAAGTGAGAATAAGCAATGCCCATACTACACTTTAGCTCTAACTTTGTTTCTCCCACTGGAGAGCTGCTCATCCTTCACTGTAATCAGTCACCACTGTCTGGGAAATATATTCAAGAGAGAAGAAGAGAACCAAGATTATTTGGTAGTTTTACTTCATAGAGGCATATGTATCATAGCATTAATACTTCAAAGACAGAAACAACACAACATGCTACTAACATACTGACTAATAGGATATGAATTAATTACTGGGCAGATTTAAAAATACAAAGCTAGACAAGCTAAGACCTTGCTAATTATTAATAAATAGGAAGAAAATCTCCTTTATAAATGCAGGCAACCTTTTCCAATTTAGTTGTCCAATTTGGCTCTTTCCAAAAACACCTGGCTATGGTCTGGACCTCTGGTCTTTCTTTCATTTTAGGGCACATATTTATCTTCTCTAGATAAAATTATACTTTCCCTTTTAAATACGAGAGCTCTGCCAGCCTTTAAACTGAGTCTTAAAGAAGTGGAGAATAACAGATAAAGGACTGGAAGGTAGCATGGACAATCTGGATTCTATTCCTGCCAATGAAACACCATAACAATTGGGATGGACCACTTAACTTGGATTTAAATTCAACCCTTTCCAGACTGAAGAACAATATTTAACATTGACTTAATACAGTAATAAGTTACTTTACTTAACATGAAATTTTTTAAGTAGAGCATATCTATGCATATCACCAAATGGCCACATAATTATGAATATACCCATGAAAATAGAAACTGATATTCAAAATCATAAATACATACCAATTAAAGATAAGCATATTGAAAAGCAAAAAGAAAGAAAAAGTATCTATTATACTCTTTATCCTTTTGTTCCTCAACAGATCTTATTAAAAAGTAAAAATAAAGAATTGAGAGAGTAGGAAAGGAGTTAAGTATATTCTAGGATATAAAATATAACCTAAATTGTGATAGTGCCATATCCTAGAAAACCGAATGTCATTCAAATTAATCTCAGTGATACGTTCAGAGACTCTAAATAACCAAAAGCCTGGTTTAGTTCAAATAGCCACGAGGATGGGCTATTCATACATATTTCAAAATATTCCCCTCATTTGGTCAGAAGTACGATAATACAAATAAAAGTAGCAAATGTCCAGGGGGACTCTAGCTATGGTCATAATTCTTCTATGGCCTATTTTACTTTGCTAAATTCTGCAGAGAGTTTAACTTTATCAACTGACATTCCCCCACCAGGAATTACAAGGTGCCAAAACCAGCGTTTGGTTTGACTAGCAAAGTGTAGTTTGGTGTTACACATTTTTTTTTTTTAATACCTTACAATGGAACACACACAAGGCCAGTCAGCCCCACTCTCTTCTACTTGTCCACCTCTCTAGATCTGTCTCACACATTTAGGCTGCCTACCTGCCTGGCACCCTTGGCATCTGAGTTTGAAACCACTGTCCTGCAGAAAACCTGAGGTACAACCAAACTCATCCATTCGCAGGCCTCTGAACCCAGGACTTTTATCTGTCTTTCTACCCAGACATATAAGTCTGACCCTTTATCCAACATCCAGCTTAAATTCCTCCAATTCCATTAAGGCTGCCATGTGAAACTTAGCAGAGCTTAGAGTGATTTCTCTATCCAGTTAATTCCTGTGGCTCTCACTGATGATTTTGTTCTTCTAACACATACCAAATGGCATGATTTCTTTTTATTGGGTAATTCCTTTGGATAAAATACACAAAGGGCAGGGTCTAGGTGCCATATCCTCTATTCATTCTCTAAGATCTATTTAAAAACCTGTACATAAATAGCATTCAATAAATGTTTGTTGGTGATAATGTTGAGGCCAAAGGTTAAAAAAAAAAAAAAAAAAGAGGACTGGAAAAGCAAAAATAAAGACTGCAAGAAGCCATGACTTCTGGTGGAAAAAACACCAATCAAAGCCCATGCACTTCTCCAAATGACTAGCTGGTAGTTCCTCAAGCTACACAAACTGATGAAGCAGTGAAAAGAGAGCACTGCCTGTTTCTTGGGCTAATAATCCAAAAAGGATATTTCACAAACCTTAACCCTTCTTCACAGAAAAGACAACAATGCTTACAAAATAAAAATGCTGTTAGCACAGCCAACAAAAGGCACAATCACAAGCTCCATAAACTTGTCTGAGCTCACAAGGCAATTCATACATACTTCCATTCTGTAAGACCTCTAGCTCCCTTGGAAAAGCACACATCCAAAATAAACATGTGCTACAAAATGGATAGGAATTCTTGTTGTGATGAGGGTCCATTCTTTTTCCTGGCGGTGGGGGGGAAGACATGGTCTAGAAGCTCACTTGTAAACAGGCAGTTTTTACCTGCGTTAACAGGAAAGGCACTTGGTCAAGTTTCTCTAGATGAGCACGCCCCCTTGTGGGCACTTCCTGACTCACCTCTTTGGAAAGGCCAGTGGAGATTGTGGGCTGTTTCAAGGTTATTTTTTTTCAACACTCATTTCCCTCCCTTACTTACATATTATCTTACATCTCTGTAATGTTGAGTAAGAATAATAATATTATTTGGTAATACTTTAGATAACCTATCCCTTTTGCTTATTTCCCCAAACACAAGCTTATTAAAACAAGCATAGTTTTTAGACTAATGTATGTTTGAAGCCCTTAAATAATAGATTTTAAACCTATTGAAAGACTGCAAAATTTACTATTAAGAGGAAATATCCTTATATGGATTTTCTCTTTCAAAATTAATATTCAAATCATCAGCTGTAGATGCTTAAATTAGTAATGTCAACTGAGTAAAGGCACTATTTCTAGGGACTGTGATAAGGATAAAGTAACAAAATGCTCATGCTTCTATGGACCTACACAAACAAAATAACCACATACACCAACCTCAAAATGGCAAATGTGTACATCAGATAATTCAGTTCAATTAACACTCATTAAGTGCCTATCATCTGCACCAAGCAGAAGAAAGAAATCTGATCTGCATGGTATTAGAGCTGGCCCATAAAGGAAGAGTTTAATTAGAATTTTCGGGGAGCAAAGAAGTAGCTAATATTCCATTATTAATTATTGCTTATCCCATTAAGGGAAGGAATATGAATAAAAACTTAGAAATAAAACTGAAAAGAGAAATATATTTGGTGAGAAAAAAAGATAATTCCAGAAGGAAAATAATGGAAAAGTAGCTTGTAGCTAGGTTTCAAGAGGGTTTATAAAATTCAGCTTAAAAGTTTGGGTTTTAACCCACAGAGTAAAGATTCTATTAAAGTTTCTTCCAGGAGAGAGATAAAAACCAATGCAGGTATTTTTAGGAAATGTATCTTCCAATAGCACACAGAATTAAAATGGAATGGAGCAGGACTAGAGGCAAAGAAGCCAGGCATGAAGATACTGCAACAGTCCAGCCATTGAGGGTGAAAAGACAAAGGCTTACTGGTGGTAAATCTACTAAAAAGAAATAAGAAAAATAACAGTAGTGCATGTATTCACTATATGTTTATTGAGCATTTACTATATGTCAAGCTGAGAAACAATGGTAAATAAGACATAATAACTGTCCTCCTGGAACCTCATTCTACTGGAAGATAAAGACATCAAATAACCACACTAATAATGACAGAGAGATAATTGGAGCAGCACGATAGATTAAAGAGAGAGAAGAAGGAAGGAGACAGGCAACATTCCCTGGATCTGGAATCACAGGTGTGAAGACCTTGACACAGAAAGAATCTTGACAATGTGACCCAGAGTGAGATGGCAAAAGATTGGAAAGACTGACAGCCATGTCTGCTCCCACAGGGTCCTGGGGCTCTGTTGGGAAGCCTATACTTTAGTCTTAAGAGCAGCTGGAAGAGATTTAAGGGTTCAAGCAGGAGCATGACAAAATCAAACTGTACTTTTAGAAGACTCCAAGAATGCTGGGTAGAGAAATGACCGAAAGGGCAAGGCAGTTGTGGGCAGATAGGCAGGAAGCTATTGCAATCATCCAGAAGAGTGAGTGGAGCATGATTCTAAACATGCTGAGTTAGACTGTGACGGGTCAAACAAGTGAAAGTGTGTAATAGGCAGGGGAAAACAGGCAACTGGAACAGGTTGGGACACAAAAAAAGGAAATGGAAAAATACATACAGATTCATCCATTCAAACAAACCTTCATTAAATAGCTGCTAATGTGTTAGCCGCTGTGGTGGGCAGGGGAACATAAAGAGCAAGGAGCCTGACTTGAGAGAATTGGCTGCTTGGTGAAGGCTTGACTGTGAACAATGAAAGTGACCCTGAGGCAAATCCTGGAAGCAAAGAGGAAGAGCTGCAACTCCTAGAAGGGAGTTCTAGACTACCTGGAGGCAAGCTAACTGAGTGACGCTGGACATGAAGTCACTGACTGAATTCAGTCAGATAATCCCACTTCATCTAAAATGTTCCATGTTTGTTTAAGCAATGGATGCTTTTCTAAGCCCACTGTGACACATTAGGAAGAACAAGCAACGATCTCAAATGCTGGCCCAACAGCTTACCCATTCCTGCAGATTATGATTTGGTATGTTTAGAGCAGAGCCTAAGAATCTGTAGTTTTAAAAGTCCCCAAGTGAATCTAATGGTCAGCCAGGTTTAGCATCCACTAGAATAAAGAATTACTTAAAAGAGAATCAAGGGAGTTTGGACATACTCCATGTTGACAATGAATATGTATTAGAGTCTTATCAAGCTACAAAAGACCATGGTAATTACCTAGTTCAATATGCTGACTTTACTGCTGAGGAAACTAAAGTCTAGAGAGGTTCCACGTTTGCCCAAAGTCTCTGGACTGGCTTATGGTGGACCTAGATACAACTCTTGACCCCTTATACACCATCTCTCACCTTACCCTATTCCCTCCACTCCTCAAGTAATTCCAGTCTCAAGTCTTGAATTTCAAATAGTTCCTGGGACCTACGTATTTAAAATATTCCAGGCTGATTAGAGAAGAGACAGCTGAACCAAGCCTTTAAAAAGTTACAGACAGTTTTCCATCAACCTAATTAAGCACTGGTTCTTTTTTGTCTTGTGATCTTAAAATATCTTTGTAATTGGGGTGTGTGTGTGTGTGTGTACATGCATTTGGTTTTCTTAATGCACTGGTTTATTCTGCTGTCTTATTAGCTATACATGCGTCAGCATCACCATGTCTTTGATAGGTCAAATCAGGTCATTGGTGTATGGTGATATCATATGATATCACATGGAGACATATTTAAACTTAGAATCTGATGTTTTTAACACCAGAATCTAAGCCAATTCCCAGATATATGTAGTCCCAGTGAGATTCCATTCACTGAAGGTATTTCCTGTTAGGAAAGCTACAAGGTGGTGATTTGATATTATAAACATTATTCCAATGATAATGTAAGAAATGTTCCTTTTTTCTCTCTCCATTGATTCCGTTAAATACTAGAAATTTTAAGTCTCTACAGAGCTATTAAACACTCTAAATTTAGGAAGGATTTACAAGGCTGACAATATCTAATGTCAACTTACAAATATCCTGACAAACCACAGGTTACTTCCATTACAAAATAAAAACAGTAGTTAAGATTTGTTAACATTGCCTTCTTGCCTCAATTTCATCTTACTTATAACTTTAAGACTTTATATAGATTTAAGGTATAGCTTGGTGTGGATTTAAGGAAGACCTGGGAAGAAACTCAATCTACCAGGTATTGAATTTTTATATGATAAATTAGAAGCTTTTCCTAAATCAGGAATACACAGAGAGAGAGAGCAAGAGAGAGAGAGACACTGCAAATTGTCCAGCCATCAAAGTTCAAAAGTTTTAAACTCAGATATTGATGATTGGCATAAAGTACTACAAGTCATAAACATCTAGAAAATCCTCATCAAGTTATACTGAAAACAAATGCCAATCATCAGGCTTTATAACCTAAATAAATGCATGGGATGGGGGTGATCCAATAATACATTAATTAAGTTACTAACCTATCTACTTATTTACATGTAAAATCTGTAGGCTCATCCAGTAATCAAAACAGTCTTATGTGAGGCAAATGTAATTTTCAGTATATTACCTACAACTAAAAAAAAATGATTTCAAATACAAGACAATCATTTCACAGAATGAGTTTTCAGTTTTATTTTTTAAAAATACATAAAGTATATTTCTTTATGTAAAAGACAAGTCAAAGAAGTTTCCTACTTCGGTTTACTCACATATTCATGTACTAATCAACTTTTTGAGCAATAAGACAAAACTCCAGACCATGCAAAGCCAGTTTCTAAAGAAGACTAATTACTCCTTTCCTTGCACTCTTAATCCTCTAAGAGTCCCTTCCAGTAATATCCAGGGCTGGCTGTTTGAAACTCATATTTATGACATCTAGATTATGCCATGCATTCATTCAGTTTGTTTTTCCAGTGTGAGGGTCTCCTCTTCTAGGAAGTACAGACACGTACACAAGTTTAAATGGAACAATCTGAGGAAAACATGTTGTTTTTTGTGCATTTACTTTCTTTGGTCTTAGCCTACCTCTCACTCAAAAACTAAAATGATTTAGTATGATACAGTTAAGCGTTTACATAATAATTTCAAGATGGTGGGAAAAATGTTACCCACAATATACTTCAAAAGAATAGAATATATTTATATGAAGGGTACAAAGCAAGGCCCAACATTTCCTTTCCGAAACATGTGGCCAATTTGATGTCCCTATGTGGTGGCTAAAGAACACAAAATTAAAAGTTGTAGCATCTCTTTCGAGTGGTTTTGAACACATAACATTGTATGAGAGCACCAAAAGCATTGCAAAATTTTCTGAACTTGTTTATTAAAAATCAAAGAATGAAAGATATTCATTCACACAATGGAAAATGTCTGATTAACTTTCATTTCACCATCCCATGTAAGTACTGCTAAACACCAATGAAATTCATTAAAAACTTAAATCACTTTGTAAAAGTCATGGGAGGAAGCAAATAATTATGTACATTCAACTGTAAAATCTGTTATTAAAGAAAAAGAGATGGAAACTATTTCAACAATATGCTTGTGAAAAATGAAGAGAAAGAAAAAAAAAAGGCTTGAAACATCAAAAATGTTGAGATCAAACAATACCCCCAACCTCTTTTAATCCTCTAAGAGTCCTTTCCAGTCATATCCAGGGCTGGCTGTTTGAAACTGATATTTATGAAATCTAGATCATGCCATGCATTCACTCAGTTTGTTTTCCCAATACGAGAGTCTCCTCTACTAGCAAGAAACTCTCAGTCATGTAGCAACTTAGTCAGTTCTGTAGCAGAAGCCAAGTACAGCAAATGGCCAATGAGTTAATGAATTAAACACTTCATTCCAAAAGCAAGGTTTCCTCTTCCAAATATGATAAAGATTAGTAAACAATACAACTACTCTTTTCTTTTTGTGTCAAAACAAAGCAAACAATAAATTTAAAACAGGTAATCACTTCATCACATACACAACATGAACTTACTGATAAGTACTCCAACAACGAGAGGCCATGGCAATTTTGTAAGGGGAGATCCAGATGTCAATTTGCAGAAATTATGGAAGATACAGGAACATGCTGAACCGCACTGTGTATATACAATGAGCAAAACTCAGATTGAAGGAAACATCACAGGACAAACAGTCCAGGTTACCTGACAGAAAAATAGTCCTTGCTTTGCTTAATATATATAAATTTCAATTACCAGAGTTTATTTAAATCACACCAGTTCCTCGACAACATGGTTCAAATTTCAATTACCATGGTATATTAACTCTGAGTAACTGCATGAAATATAAACTCCCCCTGAAATATAAACTCCCCGCCATCTCCTGGGTTCACAAACCACTGCAAACATCAGTGATGCACATCACCATCAGTGACCAATCATGACATTCTTTGAAAGTCTGTCAGTGATGTGTCACTGTGCATAGATAGCAAGTGGAAATGCTGCCTCTCTGTCTCTAAGTGATGAATCTACAGAAGAAAGTGAAGCAAAAACAAAACAAACAAAGTGATAATGCTGGAAGTGAAATTCAAATGCAAGATAAATGAAGTTATACAATAAATAAGTGACCACGGGAATGTCTGACACTGCTGCCATTACGGCTCTAGATATATAGACAGAGGAACTTAATGAAAGAGGATCTTATCCAGGAGTGGAGTTGTGACAAAAAGGATGAAGATGTCCCAGAGGAAGTGACATTAGTAAAAATTTCACACTAAAGGAAGACTGGCAGCTACGTGGTGACACTGAAAGAGCAAAGGGTAAAATGTTGAAGGCTGATCCAAAATTAGAAAGGAGTATGAAAATTCACCACCACATAGAAAAGATGCTTGTGTGATATCATAAGTTACATGCTGAGGAGGCAAGCACTGTTCAAATTCTAAATTTTTATCCTAAATAAAACACTGTTAATGCTTCTAAATTCTTTAGTGTACTAAATATTGGTTTTACTTTTTTCTGTTTCCATACACATTTATAACCAACAGTAAAAGAGTTTTCTGGGTTTTTCTTTCCGTTTTTCTTCTTTCCTCTTTTTGAGACAGAGTCTCACTCTGCTGCCCGGGCTGGAATGCAGTAGCATGATCATGGCTCACTGTAACTTCAAACTCCTGGGCTCAAGCCATTCTCCCACCTCAGCATCCTGAGTAACGGGGACTACAGGTACATGCCACCATGTCCCGCTAGTTTTTCTTTTGTATTTATATATAGAGAGACAGGGTCTTGCTACGTTATCCAAGCTGGTCTTGAAACTCTAGCCTCAAGTGATCCTCTTGCCTCGGCCTCCCAAAGCACTGGGATGACAGATGTGAGTCACTGTACTCAGCCAAGAGTTTTTAATGTTTTGGCAATAATATTTAAAGGTCTTGGAACAAGCTAAATTTACGCCATTAAGACCGCTCTGCATGATTCAGCTTGCATGGTCATTTTATGGTCCAGCCCTACCATGCAAAGTATGAACTGTCTGTATACTATAAAAATAAGAAAGAGATAAAAGAAAAATCCAGAAGAGGTAGGTGTACCCAGAGAGTGAAGGGGAACAGAACTTAAGGACTACTATTCTTATTTCACAATATAATACTACACTAAATAGTCATCTTTTCCTTCTCCATCGTGTCTTCCCTCTAAATAACAAAAAAAAAAGCAAGGATGGAACAAAGATGCCAATTACCAAGAATGGATAATAACTAAGAATTTATGTTCCTCACTTTAAAATATTTTATCTTAAAATCTATGTATCCTAAAAGTAGAGATAAAATATTCTTTTATTCAATTTATGTATAGACTAGCTATTTAGCTCAATATTACTTTGTAGTAACAAGGGATATGTTAATTGTGGGGAAGGAGATTTAAAAACCTACCTCCATTAATGCTATATACTATAAATTACCTACCAAATACCCACTACCATTGGTAATAAAACTGCTATTTTGTTTGGGAAGACAATGTGTCTATCCTCAAGCCATGAACTATGAGATGGTAATTATGACAACTCACTCAATTTCCTAGGCTCCTTTGAGCCAAGTGACTGAATTCTGCCCCCTTCTCAACTAAGGAGAAGTTTATTGAGGGAGATTCCAGAAAAATTTTGTATCCCAGATAAAAAAGGAACATACATCTGGCACTACTCCCTTTGCCATCCCACCTTACTCTCACCTTGAATGCAGATGTGACATCTAAAATTTCAGAAGCCATATCACATCCATGAGGCAAAAGGTATAAGAAAAAGGCCCAAGAGAATACCAGATATGTTGGCCCTAGCATCGTCAGAAACCTAAACTAATGCCAGCAACTAACCACCTCCAAACGTATTACTATGTGGCTAAGGGCCAGAGAGCAAGGGGACAAATATGCATTTCTTAAACTACAGTCAGGTTTTCCATCATTTGCAGCCAAAAGCATTCCATGGATTAATAATTCTTAAACTAATCAAATGTAAGGATAAATCGTCAAAGACTAAAGAAAACAAGAGTGCTCTAATTTATAGAGGTAGAATGCCAAGCAGAATAAATTCTTCCTGCTTTAATTTGTATTTCTACTTGTACTGTGATAATGTTTGTACAATTACTTTAAAAGAAAAAAAGAAAAAAAAAACAAGAAACATTAATGCAATAAAAAAATTCTAAATTTATCCCACTTTAAATTACAGGCATATCTTGGAAATATTGCAGGTTTGGTTCCAGACCACCACAATAGAGCGAATATTACAATAAAGTCAGTCAAACAAATATTTTGGTTTCTGAGTACATATAAAAGTTATGTTTACACTTTACTGTAGTCTATTCAGTGTATAATAGCATTATGTTTAAAAAAAACAATGTGCATACCTTAACTTTAAAATACTTTATTGCTAAAAAATGTTAATAGTCATCTGAACCTTTAGCAAGCAATTCATAATCTTTCTGCTGGTGGAGGGCCTTGCCTCAATGTTGATGGCTGCTGACTAATCAGGGCAGCAGTTGCTGAAAGATGAGGTGACTGTGGCAATTTCTTGAAACAAACTAATAATGAAGCTCATCACATTGAATGACCCTTCCTTTCACCAAAGACTTCCCTGTAGTACATGATACTACTCGACAGCATTTTACCCAGAAAACTTCTTTCAAAACTGGATTCAGCTCTCAAACTCCACCACTGCTTTATCAATAAGCTTACCGAATATTCCAAATCCCAGCTGGGCACGGTGGCTCATGCCTGTAATCCTAGCACTTTGGGAGACCAAGGTGGGTGGATCACCTGAGGTCAGGAGTTCCAGACCAGCCTGGCCAGCATGGTGAAACCCCATCTCTACTAAAAATACAAAAATTAGGCAGGTGTGGTGGCAGGTGCCTGTAGTCTCACCTGCTCAGGAGGCTGAGGCAGGAAAATCGCCTGAACCTGGGAGGCAGAGGTTGCAGTGAGCGAAGATCGTGGCCACTGCACTCCAGCCTGAGCGACAGAGTGAGACTCCCTCTTAAAAAAAAAAAAAAATTCTAAATCCTTTCTCATTTCAACAATGCATTCAGCATCTTCATCAAGAGTAGATTCCATCTCAATAAATCACTCTTTTTGTGTATTCACAAGAAGCAACTCCTTACCTGTAAAGTTCTATCATGAGATTGTAGCAATTCAAGCCACATCTTCAGGCTCTACTTCTAATTCTAGTTCTCTTGCTATTTCCACCACATCCTCAGCGACTTCCTCCACTGAAGTCCTGAATCCCTCAAAGTCATCCATGAGGCTTGGAATCCATTTCTTCCAAATGCCTATCAATGTTCATATTTTGACTTTCTCCCATGAATCACGAATATACGTAATGGCATCTAGAATAGTGAGTCCTTTCCAAAAGGTTTTCAATTTACCTTGCCTGGAACCATCAGCGGAATCACTATCTATGGCAGCCTTAGCCTTAAAAAATGTCTTTCTTAAGCAATTAAGACTTGAAAATCGAAATTGCCCCTTGATTCACAGGCTGTGTTAGCAGGCATGAAAATAACAGAGATCTTGTGTGACAAGGTGCATTATCAATGAGCAATAATATTTTAAAAGGAATCTTCTGAGCAGTACATCTAAACAGTGGAATTAAAATATTCAGTAAACTATGCTATAAACAGACATGCTGTCATCCAGGCTTTCTTGTTCCACTTACAGAACAGAGGAGGAGTAGATTTAGCATAATTCTTAAGGGCCCAAGGACTATTGGAACGGTAAATGAGCACTGGCTTCAGTTGAAAGTCATCAGCTGCATTTGCCTCTAACAAGAGAGTCAGCCTGTTCTTGGAAGCTTTGAAGCCAGGCACTGACTTCTTTCCTCTGAAAGTCCTAGAAGGTATCTTCTTCCAATAGAAGGCTACTTTGCCTGCATAAATGATCTGTTTGTTGTTTAGTGTAGCCACCTTCATCAATAATCTTGGCTAGATTTTCTGGATAACTTGCTACAGCTTCCCCATTAGCACCTGCTCCTTCACCTTGCACTTTCATGTTAGGGAGATGGCTTCTTAAACCCCATGAGTCAACCTCTGCTAGCTTCAAACTTTTCTTCTGCAGCTTCCTCACATCTGTCAGCCTTAACAGAAGTGAAGAGAGTTAGAGCCTTGCTCTGGATTAGACTTTGGCTTACCGGAATGTTGTGACTGGTGATCCACCCAGACCATTAAAAATTTCTCTATTATCAGCAATACGGCTGTTTTGCTTTCTTTTCACACGTGTTCACTGGAGTAGCGTTTTCAATTTCCTTTGGGAACTTTTCCTTTACATTCACAATTGGCTGATTTTTTGACAGAAGAGGCCTGGCTTTTGGCCTATCTTGGCTTTCAGCGTGCCTTCCTTACTAAGCTTAATCATTTCTATTATAGATTTAAAGTGAGAGATGTGTGACTCTCCCTTCCACATGAACACTTAGAGGTCATTGTAGGGTTACTAACTGACCTAATTTCAAAATGGTTGTCTCTCAGAGAATACAGAAGTTTCAGGAGAGGAGAGAGACAGGAGACTGGTCAGTCGGGAGAGCAGTCAGATAACACATTTATTGATTAAGTTCACCATCTTATATGGGTGCAGCTCCTGGAGCCTCAAAACAATTGCAATAGTAACATCAACAATCACCGACTACAGATCATAACAGATATAATAATGAAAAAGTTTGAAATACTGCAAGAATTACCAAATTGTGACAGAGACATGAAGTGAGCACATGGTGTTGGGAAAATTACACCAATAGACTTGCTCAAAACAGGATTGCCACAAACTTTCAATTCGTAAAAAAAAAAAAAAAAAATCTGCAAAGCACAAGAGAGCAAAGCACAGTAAGATGAGGTATGTCTGTACTGACCTACTATATACTTCTTTTAAGAAGTGTATCTGGAGGGCGAGGCAAGATGGCCGAATAGGAACAGCTCCAGTCCCCAGCTCCCAGCGCAAGCGACACAGAAGACAGGTGATTTCTGCATTATCAACAGAGGTACTGGGTTCATCTCACTAGGGAGTGCCAGACAATCAGTGCTGGTCAGCTGTTGCAGCCCGACCAGCGAGAGCTGAAGCAGGGCGAGGCATTGCCTCACCTGGGAAGCGCAAGGGGGAAGGGAATCCCTTTTCCTAGCCAGGGGAACTGAGACACACAACACCTGGAAAATCGGGTAACTCCCACCCCAATGCTGCACTTTAAGCAAACGGGCACACCAGGAGATTATATCCCACACCTGGCCGGGAGGGTCCCACGCCCACGGAACCTTCCTCATTGCTAGCACAGCACTCTGTAATCTAATGGCAAAGCAGCAGCCAGGCTGGGGGGAGGGGCACCCGCCATTGCTGAGGCTTAAGTAGGTAAACAAAGCCCTGGGAAGATCGAACTGGGTGGAGCTCACAGCAGTTCAAGGAAGCCTG
>NW_012105098.1:1958089-1979525 GCF_000951045.1 Mandrillus leucophaeus | reverse complement strand
TTATACCTGATGTAAATGACGAGTTGATGGGTGCTGATGAGTTGATGGGTGCAGCACACCAACATGGCACAAGTATACATATGTAACAAACCTGCATGTTATGCACATGTACCCTAGAACTTAAAGTATAATTTAAAAAAAAAAAAAAAGAAGAAGTGTATCTCTGGCCGGGCGCAGTGGCTCATGCTTGTAATCCCAGCACTCTGGGAGGCTGAGGTGGGTGGATCACCTGAGGTCAGAAGTTTGAGACCAGCCTGACCAACCAACATGGAGAAACCCTGTCTCTACTAAAAATACAAAATTACCCAGGCGGGGTGGTGCATGCCTATAATCCCAGCTACTCAGGAAGGCTGAAGCAGGAGAATGGCATGAACCTGGGAGGCAGAGGTTGCAGTAGGCAGAGGTTGCAGTGAGCCGAAATCGCGCCATTGTACTACAGCCTAAACAACAAGAGCAAGACTCCATCTCAAAAAAAAAAAAAAGAGAGAAGAAATATATCTCCTTCAGTGTTAATCTCCTTCAAAAATGAGTATCAAGAATGTAAACATTAGGAACATTACCAAATACTCTACTCCTTTTATTGTATTTATATATCCAACTCATAGCAGCTTTTATGTAGCCTTTATTATATTTATATATCCAACTCATAGCTGCTTTTATGTAGCCTTTATTATATTTATATATCCAACTCATAGCTGCTTTTATGTAGCCACAACAAACTATAGTAGTGAGCCTTAGTCCACATGCTTGCTAACCAATATTACACTAAAACTATACACACAGGACAGGGAGAAACAAATGAACATAAGTCAATTTAGAAAACAGTGATTTGTCCCTTCCTGTCATATCCCTAAAATATTAATAAACTTCCAATCTCTCCACTCATCACAACTTACATCTCTCCCCATAACTTACCTCTCTCACCATCCTCCCTTTTTCTACTACAAGATTCTACCCAGGGTAACCAACGCAGGTGCAGGTTTCTTGCTGAGTGACTTTAAAGATGAAAGGCTCAATGGGAAAAACTATGGTGTCTATGACTCACTCAATGATAATCACAAAGCACTTGAACATCTATTATCACTTCTGTCCCTTATAACAGTCCTGTTAAGGGAACAGGATATCACTATTTTCATTTAGAAACAAAAAACTGAGGCTTCAAATGTTAAATTACTTACTGGATTCACAGAACTAACCAACTGACAGTTAATTCACAAAATTAATTGGCAATGGTAGAATCTCTTACCCCACATATCTCTCTCTTATCACTCCATGGCAAAAATTCTCAATAGTTATTTCCATCCTTGTTCTCCATAATCATCCCATTCCATACCAGTCTATAATCAACTATGTCACAGAAACTGTCCCTATCCCAATGAACGGTCTCCAGGTGCCAAATCCAACGTCCAGTCATCTGTGCTCTTAGCTGTCTTCTCAGCAGCATTTGACTAGGTGATGACTTTCTTCGAAATGTTTCTCTCTTGGCTTCCTAAACACTCTTCCTGGTTGTGCCTCTGCCTCATTGGCTGCTCCTTCTTTCTCCTTTGCTGGTTCTTCCTCCTCCCAGCCTTGACATATTAAACTGGCCCAAGGTTCAGTTTTCAGACCACTGTCTATTCTCACTCTTTAGTGATCTCACCTAGTGACATTGGTTGATATTCCTTTTGATGCCAATGATTTCCAAATGGGTATCTCTCTCTCAACCTGCCCATAAAACAGGAGCTTCCACCCATGTGCATGGAGGTGCTCAGATAACCAACTCCAGAGTTAATGTTTCTGCCTGCCACAGGAAGCTTATCAGAAATCCCCTTATCCAGTATGATAAAAGTTTGGTTAAAATTTTCAAAAGTTGAAAATTCTCAGTCTGAAACAGAGACTCATTCAAAAGAAGAAAAAGATGTATATCTTACACATACTCTTTTTATTTAAAAGACAAAGGGTCATTCTATTTGTCAATCTCTTCATAGAGGACCAAAGCCTTTTCTTTGAATGTGGGTCCACAAATAAATACTCCATACCATCTTTCTTGCATAAACTATAACACAATGAATTGTCCCATGATTTCAAGTGTCATTTTATTTTAAATAGAACAAGAACATAAAGACACCAACAAAGCATTCTAAGTACAGAATGCTTCTATATTTTTATTATTGTTCTCAATCTTTTATAACAGGCATGCCCATATTTAATTCTACAGCAATTTTTCATAAAACAACTCTGCTTTTCCAAGTTAGTTTTCAGACAATTCTCTTAGTTTTCCAACAAACTCTCTTTTTAAACTCACTACTCATCAGTTTACGTGAGACAATGAATTATGTAATAACAACGATTAAAACAGCAAGCAGAATGAGGATCTTGGTGGCATATAATTCAAATGAAAGGAACAGAGGCGGATGATACACCAAAATGTATTGTATTAACTCTGGATATTTAAGGTGCTATTGGCATCAAGTAATAGGTTTTATGGTGAAAACGGAAAGCACTGGTCAATCTGAGCCCATTAAGTTGGAGATGGGTTAAAAAAGTTACTGATTTCCACTGCCTACTTCTACCACCAGAAAGCCGTATTTCCCCAGCTCTACTCTTTTAGTAAATGGCAAATATCCAACTGCTAAGCTAAAATCCTTAAATCCTCTGCTCAGCTAAAACCCTTAATTCCTCTCTCTTTCTTACCAATAACTAAGGCATCAATATTGTCTTTCTAGAAACCTTCAAAATATTTTCTGGATATATTCACTTATCGTTATCTCCATCCCTATCACCTATAGTCCAACGTGCCATAATCTCCAAACTGTAATGACTTTGTAACTAGTCTCCCAACTTCTATTCTTACCTCTCCCCTGGACTGATTCTTCACATAGTAGCCCAGGAAGAACTTTGCAAAATGGGAATGAGACAGCACTGTTTCCCTACTTTAAACTCTTCAATGGCTAGCCACTATTCTTGAATAAAATTCAAACTCCTTGCCATGATCTACCAGGTCCTAAAGGAGCTAGCCCATACCTACTTCCCCAGCTTCATCCCATACCATTCTCCCTTTGCTCACTGCTTTGGGTACACTGACTCTCCTCTCCATTCCTCTAATATGCTAAAACTCCCACAGGGCCTCTGCACATGCAGCTCATTCTGCTTGGAACACTCTTCCACTGACTCTTCATAAAAGCCACTCATTTTTCATATGTCACCTCAAATGTTATCTCCTCATAAGCGTCTCCATTGATCATCCTATTTATATGCTAATATGTCTCCTTCTGCTAAAAGGTAAGGTCTCATTAGAACATGAGCTTCCTCCATCTTGTTCACCATTATTTTCTTACTATCCAGTTCAGTACCATTTCCTGAACGGAAAAATGAACTACTTGATTAATTCCAGCTGAAAATATTCTCTATGAGATGCAGTGAAATTTCTGTACATAAAAATCCTAACCTGATCTCCACAAAAAGAACGGTATGAGAATTTCACAGCAGCTTCATTCGTAATAGTAAAAAACTGGGAAAAAAAATCAAATGTTCATCAACAGGAAAACAGATAAACAAATTAAAGTGCATTTATATTAGGAAATATTACTCAGTAATAAAAAAGAATAAATCAGTAATACAAAGTCTAATAAATGTTTTTTGTGAAACAAGCCAAACAGAAAAGAGTACATTCTGTATGATTCCATTTATATAACGTTCAGAGCAAGAAAAAGCATTTATTGTAATAAAAATCAGAACAGTGGCTGCCTACAAGTTGGAGACTAACTGGAAACAAGCACAAAAGAACTGGAAATATTCTATAACTTGATAGGTGTATGGTTTACATGGGCATATACGTTTATAAAACCGATTAAATCATTTACACTATGCAAATTTTATTACAATTTTTTTTTTTTTTGGAGACAGGGTCTTACTCCATCACCCAGGCTAGAGCATGGTAACACGATCATGGCTCACTGCAGCCTTGACTCCCCAGACTCAGGTGATTCTCCCACCTCAGCCTCCTGAGTAGCTGGGAGTACAGACATGCACCCACATCCAGCTAAATTTTTGTACAGATGGGGTTTTCCTTGTTGCCCATGATGGTCTCAACTCCTGGGTTCTAGTAATCCACCCACCTCAGCCTCCTAAAGTACAGGGATTGCAGGCATGAGTTACTGGACCCAGCCTATCATGAATTTTTAAAAAGGCAAAAAAGTCCTAAATTCATTCACTCGCACATCACATCCGATGTAGAAACCCAAGAAATAGACTATTCACCATCATAAGATCTACTTATTAATTTGTTCATCTGCCTTGTAAATTCTTACTCTTCGCAGGCAGAAAATTAAAAAGGTTTGCACCAAACTGAGTGTCTTGTGGCAACACAGCAAGAAAATATCTATCACTACAAAAGATGATGAATTATGCATTTATACATAAGTAAACCATATAAAAGTATGACACAAAGGACAAAACAGTATGTAAGCCATTACAGAAGAACTAAACAATAAGGAATATTGATGAATGCTAAGGTACATCAAATGACTATGTGACCTGGGACACCTATCATGAGTTGTGTGTTAAGGAACCCCTAAGCCACAGGCAAGAATGCTGTAGTTTTCAACTTCTTTCTATCCCTAAAAACATCTGAATACAATATGTATATTTTCTTATACTCTACTCCCTAAACAGTCATGTTAAGAATCACTATATAGAGCTGTAAGAACCAAAACAGTAGCCACGAGCCAAATGCAGCTATTCAGAAATTAAAACGAGGCAAGGACAAATGGAAAGCTGAATTTTTAATTTTATAAAATTTTAATTAATTTATAATATATTAAACTATTAGAAAGATTTAAGTATACCTGTAATAACTTGGAATGTAAATTTACTATTTCACAGTAAATTTTTATGAAATATAAATACAGATCAAATATTTCTAATAAAAATTTAGTGTTATAATTGAGACGTGGAAAATTTAAACTGGTTATGAAGACTTAATACTAAAAAAGATCACGTAAAATAGCTCATTCATAAGTTTTCCCTGATCATATTTCAAAGTTATATTTGAGATTCACTGGTTTAAATATGTTATTGAAACTAATTTCCCTTGTTTTTTTCTACTTTCTTTTTCTCTTTTATGAGCCTAATATTACGAACATTTTTTTTTTTAAATGTAGCTACTGAAAAACTTTAAAGTATATACGTGGCACACACTCTATTTCTACTGAATAGTACTGTCCTAAAGCTTGTATCTAAATGCAGAAGATACATCATTATGATACATTAATTTGAATATTTCAAACATCTCCTGACCTTTTCACTTGATTGTCTTCTTTTCTTTAGTTGAATAAAATCTGTTTCCACCCTTTCTGCCAGCTCTAGTTTCCTCTTGTTTCTTTTAAATGCAGCTAAACTGAATCCTATAAAATAAAATAAAATAAAAAACATTAAATATAACATTTAAGAAATACTAGGGCAATGAGTCAAATAAGATAGCTGAAGAGCCTTCCCGGAAGAAAATCCTTAAGAATGTTAAATTAAGGGTTTAAAAAGTATTTTCAAGGTATACAGGGATAGTAGGAAAATAAGAGAAATAAACTAAGTTTTTAAAATTAAGAAAAAGGTCAAACCCAGAGAAACAAAGGCGTCCTGAAGGTAGACACTACCCTCTCCGTATCTGTTGATGCATGCCTCCTCCAACTGTGGTTTTAAAGGTCTCTGCGCATAGGAGGTAAGAGACGAAACTTGGGCACAACGCAGTACGAGAAAACACACTGGAGATTATCCAGAAAGAAAGGAGAGAGTCTCAAAGGTTGATATGCCCAGTGAATAGTAGAATGAGAAAAAAAGTCACCAGGCACCAAAACATAAGAAAAAGTAAACAAAACATTTTTTAAACCAGAAAACTTGCAAGTCTCAGCTTTGGTTCTAGATGTAAAGAGGAAACATCTCCCTAGAAATTTCATGACTAATGAGGGCATTTAGATAGGCTTCGAGTAGAATTCTTATTACCTGTGAGACCCCAGGGTAAAAAAGTGATCTCAGTGTACCAGTGCTTCAAAGGGCCCCCAAACACAAATGCAAATACTCCCTAGAAAAACAAACTGGCCTTAACTTATCCAGACCTCAAAGAACCCTATGTTTCAATCAACATGTGCTCATAGTTTTAAAAGAAAATTCACAAAACAAATAAGAGATAAACTACCAAGAATAAAAGCCAGCCAAATATCAGAAAGCATAATCTGAACCACAAAAATCTCAGATACTGGAATAATCAGATAAGAATATAACATATGTTTATGCTCAGAGAAATAAAAGAAATATATCAAAAATAGGATTAAGCAGCAAGATGATAAACTGACCAGGCTGAATTGAAGAATAAATAGAGCTTCAATCCATCAATAAATAAAATAATCAAAATTTTAAAACTTGATATATAAATTTTAACAGCCAATTAGATCCAGCTGATAAGAGAAATTACAAACTGGAACATAACCCTGACAAAGTTACTGAGTAAAGTTTTCTGATAATGGCAGACTAAGTTATGCAGAGTAATTATCCATGGAATATTTCTAAAAATGTTGGGTAAAATATTTAAAATACCACCTTAAAAGCACTCAAAACTTTACAAGTACTAAGCTAAATTCTTGGGTAAACTGTGGATTATTGCACTGTGAACATTTGCCAACACTAGCACACTTGCATTTGACTAAATGGCATCAAGGAGAGGGATACGTCAAGCCCAGAGCCTATTAAGAGTAGACAGTTTTATAGGAGACACTCCCCACAATAAACTGGGAATTTAAAGGGCTAATTCTCTTAGAGTAAAGCTAATCCATAACTAAGTCCATTACTCCCTCTATCTCAAAAGCAAATGCATGCAGTCAATATTGTCCCAGATTATAGCAGAGCATGAGACTAAGAAAAGATTGGGGGAGAAAACAGGGAGAAGGCAAAGAAAAAGAAATAAAGTATTCGAAAGAGGTGGGGAAAGAAAACTATCTCTAAGAAACTTTTGGTCTCATGGGGCCCTTGCATAGATTTGCAAATACACACACTGTACAATCCCAGAAGGAAAAGAAAGAGAGAAGGAGAAGATGGTTAACTTGAAGAAATAGTAACTGAAAACTTGCCAACTTTGATGAAAGATATGAACACCCAAGACATAAACACTCAAGAAGCTCAAGGAACTCCAAGTAGGAAAACTGGGAGAGCCATACCAAGGCACATTACAATCAAATTGTCAAAGACCAAAGACAAAGAGAGCATCTTGAAAAGCAGATTATCACCTACTAGGGATCCTCAATAAAATTATAAGCAGATTTCTCATCAGAAACTTTGGAAGCCAGAAACAGTGGGTTTATATATTCAAAGTGCTGAAACAACAAAAGCATCAACCAAGAACCCTGGCTGTGGCCAAAAGGTCCTTCAAAAATGAGGGGCAAATTGAAATACTCTCAGATAAACAAAAACTGAGATAGTTCTTTTCTACTGGACCTACCCTGCAATAAATGCTAAAGGAAATCCTTCCAGTTAAAATGAAAGAACCTTAGACAGAACTCAAAGCTGTAAATAAACAACGATCTCTGATAAAGATAAATACATGGACAAGTGTAAAAGATAGTCTTATTGTAATTTTGGTTTCTAACTATGCTTTTTGTTTTCCACATGATTTTATTTATTTATTTATTTATTTTTTGAGACAGAGTCTCCCTCTGTCGCCCAAGCTAGTGTGCAGTGGCACAATCTGGGCTCACTACAACCTCTGCCTCCCAGGTTCAAGCGATTCTCTTGCCTCGGCCTCCCAAGTAGCTGGGATTACAGGCACGCACCACAACGGCTGGCTAACTTTTTGTATTTTTAGTAGAGACAGGGTTTCACCATGTTGGCCAGACTGGTCTCAAACTCCTGAGCTCAGGTGATTTGCCCACCTCAGCCTCCCAAAGTGTTATAATTACAGGTGTGAGCCACCATGTCTAGCTTATTTTCTACATGATTTTAGAAACTGAAGTATTAAAACACTATCAGTCTGTTTTGGGACAAACAATGGGAAAAGATACAATTTTGTAAAAGAGGGTTGAGATAGAGCTGTATAAGAACAGAATTTTTATTTGTTATTGAAGTTAAGCTGGTCTAAATTCAAATTAGAATGTTATAATTTTAGAATGTTAAATGTAATCCCCATCATAACCACAAAAAAAAAGCAAGACAATATACACAAAAGAAAATGAAAAAAGAACAACACAATAAACCAAGTAGATCTAAAAGATATAAACAGAACACTCTATTCAACAACAGAATTCACATTCTTCTCAAGTTCACTTGACATATTTTTCCAAAATGTCCCATTTGTATGTGAGCACAAATCGAATCTCAATAGATGTAAAAGATAGGTATTGTACAATGTACCTTCTCCAACTGTAACAGGATGGAGTTAGAAATCAATGGTAGCAGAAAAGTGAAAAATGCACAAATTGTGAAAACTAAAATACAGAAAGAAATCACAAAGGAAATTAGAAAACGCTTAGATGTGAATAAAAATTAATACACCAAAACTTACAAAGTGCATCAAAAGCCTTATGAAAGAAAAAATTTTAGAGCTATAAACACATTTAAAAAGAAAAAAAGATTTCAAACAACAACCTAGCTTTAAAACTTAAGGAACTAGTAAAAGAAGAATTAAACCCAAAGCTAGCAGAACAAAGGAAATAAAGATCAGAGTGGAGATAAATAAAATAGATAATACCAAAAAAAAAAAAAAAAGAAAAACAAATAAAACCAAAAGTTCATGGAAAACATTAACAAAATTTAAGATCTTTAGCTAGATTAAGAAAAAAAAAGACAAATTACTATAATCAGAAATCAAAGTGGGGACATTACTACTGATTCTTCAAAAATAAAAAGTATTAAAGGCCAGGTACAGTGGCTCATGCCTGTAATCCCAGCAGTTTGGGAAACCAGTGTGGGTAAATCCCTTGAATACAAGAGTTTGAGACCAGCCCGGGCAACATGGTGAAACCCTGTCTCTACAAAAATACAAAAAATTAGCCAGGCATGGTGGCATGCACCTGTAGTTGCAGCTACTCTAGCGGCTGAGATGGGAGGATTGTCTTAGTCTAAGAGGTCAAGGGTGCAGTGAGCCACGTTTGTGCCACTGCACTCCAGCCTGGGCAACAGAGCAAGACCTTGTCTCAAAAAAAAAAAAATTATATCTCTATATACGTGTGTGTGTGTGTGTGTGTGTGTGTTGTGTATGTGTATATGTGTGTATGTATGTATGTATGTGTATATATATGTGTGTATACATATACACGTGCACATATATATATATATGCATATATGCACACACATATAAATAAGAGAATTCTATGAAAAACCGGGTACCCAAATATTGGATGACCTAAATGAAATTAACAAAGTCCAAAACCACAAAACCTACCAAGACTGCATCATGAAGAAACAAAATCTGAATTAACCCATATCTAGTAAGGAGACTGAATCAATAATATAAACTCTCCTGGCAAAAAAAAAAAAAAAATTCCCAGACTTCATGGCTTCACTGGAGCATTCTACCAAACATTTAAACAATAAACACCAAAAAAATTAACAAAGAGGAAACATTTCCAACGTCATTATATGAGGCCAGCATTATCCTAATACCAAAATCATACAAAGACACCATAAGAAAGTTACCAACCAATACTTCTTACGAACGTTGATGCACAATTCCTCAACAAAATACTGCCAAACCAAATGCAGCAGCATATTAAAAGGATAATACACTATGACAAAGTGCAATTTATTCCTAAGAAGCAAAGGTCGTTCAACATATGAAAATCAATGTTATACACCAACATTAACAGGATGAAGGGAAAAAGCCTTTTGATCTTTTTTTTTTTTTTTTTTTTTTACTATGTTGCTCAGGCTGGTCTTGAAGTTCTGGCCTCAAGTGATCCTCCCACCTCAGTCTCCCAAAGTGCTGGGATTATAGGCATGAGCCACCCCACCCAGCATGATCATAAATGGATGCACAAATAATCATGTTACAAAATTCAAAATTATTTCATAATAAACACACCAAACAAACTAGAAATAGAAAGAAACGACCTCAACACAAAAAGGCAAAATGTGAAAAGCCCACAGCTAACATCATATCTATGGTGAAAGACTGAAAGCTTTTCTCCTAAAATCAGAAACATGACAAGGATATGTACTTTCACCACTTCTAGTACTAGAAGTCCAAACCTAATATTAGAAGTACTAGAACTAGAAGTCCTAGAAGTACTAGAAGTCCCAGCCAAGGCAATTAGGCAAGGAAAAGAGGTAAAAGCCATTCAAATTGGAAAGGAAGAAATAAAATTATGACTTGATCTTATACTTGGAACATCCTAAAGATCTCTAACCCCACCCCCCAACACAAACACACAAACCCACTGGAACTAACAAATTCAGCAAAGTTGTATGATTCAAAATCAATACTCAAAAATCAGTTGCATTTCTATAAATTAACAATGAATTAAGAAAGCAATCCCATTTACAATAGCATCGAAAAGTATAAAATGCTTAGAAAAAAACAAAAATCAAGGAGGCAAAAGACTTGTATGCTGAAAACAACAAAACATTGCTGAAAGAAATTAAAGATGTTAATCATGAAAAGACATCCATGTTCAAGAATTGGAAGCTTTAATATTATTAAGATGTCAATACTACTTAAAGCAATCTACAGATTCAGTTAATCCCTAACAAAATCCCAATAGCGTTTTTTTTTTTAAAAAATAGAAATATCAATCCTAAAATTCATATACAATCTACAGGGACTCTAAATAATCAAAACAATCTTGGAAACAAAAAAAAAGCTGGAAGTCTCACTTCCTAGCTACAGCAATCAAAACAGCATGGAGGCCAGGGGTGGTGGCTCATGCCTGTAATCCCAGCACTTTGGAGGCCAAAGCAGGCAAATCGTTTTAAGTCAGGAGTTCAAAACCAGCCTGGCTGACATGGTGAAACCTCATCTCTAATAAAAATACAAAAAAAATTAGCCGGGTGTGGTGGTGGGCACCAGTAATCCCAGCTACACGGGAGGCTGTGGCAGAATTGTCTGAGCCCAGGAAGCGGAGATTACAAAGAGCAGAGGATCGCACCATTGCACTCCAGCCTGGGCAACAGAGTGAGACTCCATCTCAAAAAAACCAATATGGAAATGGCATAAAGGTTGTTACAAGGAAAAATGCAATAGATTAAAGAGTTCAGAAATAAACTCTCACGTGTATGGTCAATGATTTCATGAGGGTACTAGCACCATTCAATAGGGAAACCACAGTCTTCAACAAACTGTTTGAAAGACTAGATAACCCCATGCAAAATAATTAGACCCCCACTTTATACCATATACAAAAATTCATTCAAAATGGATTAAAGACCTAAATGTAAGAGCTAAAACTATAAATCTCTTAGAAAACAACATAGGAGAAAAGGTTGGATATAACACCAAAACATAGACAATAAAAGAAAAAAAGATAAAAATTTAAAAGACACAATGAGTGAAAGACACAATCAATGGAGTGAAAAGGCAACTCATGGAATGGGATATTTGCAAGCCATATCTGACAAGTGTTAATATCCAGAACACATGAAGAATTCCTATTATCTCAACAAGAAAAACCCTGATTGAAAAATAGGCAAAGGACTAGGATATATATTTCTCTAAGAAAGATATAAAAATGGCTAATAAGCACATGAAAAGACACTTTAACAGCATAATCATTATCGAAATGCAAATCAAAATGACAATGAAATACCAACTCACAGCCACTAGGATGCCAACTATTTTTTAAAAAGTAAAGGAAAGAACAAGGATATGGAGAAATTGGAACCATGGTGCACTGTTGATAGAATATGAAATGGTGCAGCCACTATGGAAAACAGATAATATGGTGGCTTCTCAAAAAATAAAAATAGAATAACCATGTGATCCAGCAATTCCATTTCTGGGTACCCAAAAAAATGGACAGCAGGGACTCAAACAGATATTTGTACAGCCATGTTCACAGTAGCATTATGCATGACAGCCAAAAGGTAGTGTAACCCACGTATTCATCAATGGATGAGTAGATAAACAAAATGTGGTATATACATACAATTAAATATTATTCAGCCTTAAAAAGAAATTCTGACACATGCTACAACATGAACCTTGAAGAAGTCATGCTAAGTGAAATAAGCCAATTACAACAGGACAAGTACTCTATGATTCCACTTATAAAAGCAGAATTCATAGAGACAAAAATGAACTAGCCAGGGACTAAATGTAAGGGACATGGGGAGTTACTGTTTAATGGGTACAGTTTGGGTGTTACGAGATGAGGAGGGTTCTATAGATGATGATAGTGTTAGTTCCATAACAGTAAGAAAATATTTAAAGCTACTGAACTATACCATTAAAAATGTTTAAGATGGTAAATTTTATGTTATGTGTATGATACCATAATTTTAAAAAGAACCACAAAAAAAGTACAAGAATGTTTACAGAAGCTTTATTCATAATAGCCAAAAATTGGAAACAACCCAGACATAAATGGGCAAATGGCTAAACAGTGGTAGTACCTCCATACCATGAACGCTCAGGAATGAAAAAAAAAAAAGCTATTGACAAACACAATGTGGATGTTATCTCCAGAGAGTTAGAGTCAGGAGCGGGAAAAAAAAAAAAAAAAGAAAATACCAAAAGGTTACAGCCCGTATGATACCATTTATATTACATTCTTGAAATGACAAAAGCTTTATTCATAATAGCCAAAAATTGGAAACAACCCAGACATAAATGGGCAAATGGCTAAACAGTGGTAGTACCTCCATACCATGAACGCTCAGGAATGAAAAAAAAAAAAGCTATTGACAAACACAATGTGGATGTTATCTCAAAAAAAAAAAAAAAGCAAATACCAAAAGGTTACAGCCCGTATGATACCATTTATATTACATTCTTGAAATGACAAAATTATACAAACGTAAAATATATTAGTAGCTATCAGGGGTTAAGGTGGGAAAGAAGATAACATCACTGATCACTAGAGAACTGCAAGTCAAAACCACAATGAGATACTATCTCACACCAGTCAGAATGGCTATTAATAAAAAGTCAAAAGATAACAGATACTGGTGAGGTTGTGGAGAGAAAGTGCTTATACACTGTGGTGGGAGTGTAAATTAGTTCAGCCATTGTAGAAAGCAGTGTGGTAATTCATCAAAGAGCTAAAAACAGAACTACCATTTGACCTAGCAATCCCATTACTGAGTATATACCCAAAGGAATACAAGTTGTTCTGTCATAAAGACACACGCATGCATTTGTTCACTGCAGCACTATTCACAATAGCAAAGACATGGAATCAACCTAAATGCCCATCAATGATAGACTGGATAAAGAAAATATGGTACATATACACCATGGAATATTATGCAGTCATAAAAAAGAATGAGATCATGTCTTTAGCAGGAGCATAGATGGAGATGGAGGCCATTATCCTTAGCAGACTAACACAGGAACAGAAAACCAAATACCACATGCTCTAGCTTATAAGTGGGAGCCAAATGATGGAAACACATGGACACATAGAGGGGAACAAAAGACAGTGGAGCCTAACTGAGGATGAAGGGTAGGACAGGGGAAGAGGATCAGGAAAAATAACTAAAGAGTACTTGGCTTAAAGCCTGGGTGACTAAATAGTCTATACAACAAACCCCTGTGATGTAAGTTTACCTATATAACAAACCTGTACATGTGCCCCTAAAATTAAAAGTGTTTAAAAAATAAGTATTAGGAAAATAAAATCCAGAAAATGTGAAGCAAGAAATTATCCCAAAATTTTCTTTTAATTTCTCCAAATTTGAAGCATATAAATGTCCAGACTGAATGTGCAAAATGAGCACTCAACATAAAGAATAAAAAAAAAAAAATGCCCCAAGATGCTTCATTGTGATCATCAAAACATGGGAATTAAGAGCTTCCTTCCAAACAGAAAAAATACACTAAAACATTTGTGAGTCTTGCATAATAGCAAGACTGGAAACAAGATAATAAGATAACAATTTCCTCAAAAACCTAAGGGAAACTGACTTTCAGTCTCGTATGTACTGAATAAGGAATAAAAAAGGAAGAAAAACACATGAGATCCAGGAAACAGAGAACCTGATACTGGAGAGAAGCGAAGGAGATCACAAGGTGAAGCAAGGCACAGTTCAGGATGGCAGCCATGCAGCAGACCTAGTAAGACTCTAGACTGGAAGGTGCCAGGTGGCCTGTCTCCAAGGGAAAAAAAAGGGAACTGAGAGATGACCTAACTTGTTTGCCTGATATAAGAACTGTAAAATAAGTTCCATTGGAAAGACTGTAAGACATAATGAGTGACAGCAATCATGGGAATTTAAAACTCTCATAATCCAGCCCTACTGCTACACACACATTTCTCTTCCCTCTAGCCTCCCTATATTACAACTTTTAGCACTACATGAATATTCATTCCGAATATAATTTTTTTTTTTAGAGACAAGGTCTCGCTCTGTCACACAAACTGGAATACAGTGGTGCAATCATAGCCCACCGCAGCCTCAAACTCCTAAGCTCAAAGGATTCTCCTGCCCCAACCTCCCAAGTAGCTGAGAGTACAGGAGTGCATGACCACACCTGGCTAATTATACCCTATTTAACTAACTTGGTTTCCATGGAGTAAATCCTCATTTTTTCATTTGATTATTTAAATTATATTCAAGATTTCAGTGATAAAAATAAAATTTTTATTTAAAAAAAATTAGTGTATGTTTTTAATATTTCTTTCTCATTTTATGCAAATATTTTTAAAATAGACATATAATATACACAAACATACATACTTATAACTTCATTTTTCACTTTTTTCAGTCATTAGATTTAATCATTATCAGAGATTAGTCTTCACAATAATTTCTAGTTACTTCATAACATTTCATTTTAAGAATATATGATCATTTATTTACTCATATTCCTCTGTGATGGGTATAAGATTTTTTCAAAATTTTGTATATTCTTAATAATGCTCACTTGAGCACCCTTCTATATAAATCTCTGTCTATCTCCAATGACAGGTTCCTAGAAGCAGAACACTTAGTTGTACTACTTAGTTGTCCTCTAAAATCTCCACCAATTTACATTTATACCTACAATGTATTATGATTATTTAACCAAACAATTACCAGGAATAATATGTTTTAAATCTTTCAAAAGTAAAAGTTAAAAGGGAACAAATTCAACATGTACTCATTTTAATTTGAATTTGCCTGTTAGGTTATATTACGTACTTAGGACTTCTGATCATTTTTACATTGGGCAATTACTTGTATTTGTGCTGTTTTTAATTTGGTAAATTTGGCAAATTTCTTCATAGATTAAGGATATTTATCCCTTTATTATATTTGTGATAACTGTTTTTCAGTTTAACTCTTATGTAGTCACACCTTTGTTTTTCCTTCCCTTGCACTTGTATCTAAAAAGTCCTTCCCTCAGCTCAAGGACTGTTAAGTACTGACCTATATTTTCTTCCCTTTCTCTCTCTCCATCTCTCTCTCTCTCATTGAAGGGTGGTATTATGGTTTTATTAGTTATTTTAAGTAATCTCTAAAAGGGATCTTTCAGCAATACTTTTATAAAAGCATAAGGAAGCAGTGAGATGACCTCGGGAATATAAAGGTGGCTTAAAATGAAATAACTTTCTACATATCTTTTTTTTTTTTTTTTTTGAGACAGAGTCTCGCTCTGTAGCCCAGGCTAGAGTGCAGTGGCCGGATCTCAGCTCACTGCAAGCTCCGCCTCCCGGGTTCACGCCATTCTCCGGCCTCAGCCTCCCGAGTAGCTGAAACTGCAGGCGCCCGCAACCTCGCCCGGCTAGTTTTTTGTATTTCTTAGTAGAGACGGGGTTTCACCGTGTTAGCCAGGATGGTCTCGATCTCCTGACCTCGTGATCCACCCGTCTCGGCCTCCCAAAGTGCTGGGATTACAGGCTTGAGCCACTGCGCCCGGCCTCTACATATCTTTTAACTACAAATCTTTCAACATGTAAGTTTTCTTCCATAAATATCTGTGCTACGTGGGTCACAACAGAAGCAATATTATACTTTCAGGTATATATGCTCATATAGCTTAATTTTTTTTAAGTTTTTACTCACTTGTGGTCATGATGTTAGGAGGGCAAGAGGGTATTCCATGATCTACTGCCCATCTGTAGGCTCCTTCTCCAACTAAAAAGCTAACAACAGAAAAATTATTTTTAAAATTCAGTGTCATCTTCTCCTACATATTCAATAAATATAGGTAATATGGTAAGGCAATTGAGAAAAAGTCTTGCATATGGACATAATTCCTGATTTACCTCAAAGTAATAAGATGACTGCATGCTAAAAAATTCCTGAAAATTTTTCCCCAAATTAGAAATTTTACAATTGGAATGTTACAATACCATTTGCAATAACTGATTAGTAAAAATTGGCAAAACTCAACATAATAAGATGTAAAAATAGTTGACTTCTCAGTAGAAAATATTAAGATTTATCTTGTACCAACAGGGTTCTCAGTTAATGTCACAAGATTGATTAATCAAATTAACAGTTTACAATTAAGTGAATGCCTTCAGATTTGGCATTATTACCTAGCAGAATACCTGGATCCATCCAAAATTAGTGGGTACATCTAGAGATGCTCAAATATGTGGGGTTACATTTCTAAGCCTTGATGCAATAAAAATATATACATAACCCTCAGAATCATTTTTACTGTGGTAAGTAAAGTACTATGGTATGTCCCAAAGTAACTTTTAAGTCCTAAACAGCAAGTTTTAACATAACAAAGTGGATAAAAAGATACTGATAGCTAAATATAAAAGACTTGTTTTCAAATATTTCAAATAGCATGTAGGATAATTAACTACCCCATTCCCTAAGTAATTTGATTAAGCAAATAGTAATAGCAAGCAGTTACCATAATAATTAATCACTCCATCTTCTTCCATAGCCAACTACTTAAAGATCTCAGCCAGCCAGTAATGGATTCCTTGAACTTGTGCCTACTTGCTAGTTTTCCACTCCCTATTTTTTGTTTCTGTTATTTTAATCATTCCAACACTAAAAACTCAAAGTAATACACATTGAAGTCTTAAGATTTGACTGTTAATAAGACCAGTGACAGACTGGCAAAACAAAATCTAAGTAGACCCTCAAAAACATATCCAAATGGCTCCAATGGGAAACTAAATGGTTAACCACAATAACTGCTTTCTAATATACATAAAGATGGGAATGGAGGGACTATTTTAAATAGAAAGGAGAGAAGGCCAATAACAATAAACAACTTTACCTCTTCAAAATTCAATTTTTAAAAAAAAATTCGAAAGGATTCTAACAATAGAAAACAGTTTTTCCTATTCTTGTAAGAAATGAAATCCACTGCAAAGAAAAGCTGTCACATAAAGTTTAAATGTTAAGATAACTTAAATAGGAGCTTGGATGCAAATTTGAACGGTCCTGATGGCATTTTTAGCATTTCCTTCTTCTAGGAAAAACAAAAACTGAAAAAAGAAATAATTCTCTTCATGAGAAGATGTAAAAGAGAAGCTGAAGTAGTAAACTAAATGATCAAGACAAAAGTTTGGAGTTGAATCTAATATTCTCAGCACTCCCACTGGTCATTTTGGGTTCAATTCCAGTATCTGGAATCAGTGAGGGGCATTTTACAAAATATTCTTAGCTTTATTTTACATATTTTTTAATCATTCAAAGGTTTGATTCTAAGTAAAATCAATTTGCTATTGTCAGCTATTTAAGTTTTTAAATACTTTGGGCATTGTGAAATATTCATAGGGAGGCAAATAGTTGGATGTCATCTATGGATAAGCATACTAAATATCTACCCTTTTTCTTAACATAAAAAATTACTGTATAGTAGATCATCATTGCACAAAATATCATATAATTGCTTTTGAAATCATTTTAGCAGAAGCTTTTACTAAAAACTGTACTGACGTGTCAAAAAAAAAAAAAAAATCACATTCCCAAACATTAAATGCAGTACCAATTCAAACTTCTCTCAAGCATTCTTCTGATTCTCCAAGGAGGAAACTTTTAGAAAAGGTTCACGCCAATCTACTTCGAAGTCCCATTGACTCTATCATTATAACACATCTGGAATCTGACCACTTCTCACCACCTCCATTGCTACCACCTTGGTCTGAGCCACCATCATCTGATACCCACAATGCTGCAGTGGCCTCACTATTTTTATGCTTGCCTTGCCCTGTACTCCCTGACCCCAGACAATTCTCAATACACCAGCCACTAAAATCCTTGTAAAATACAATTCAGGTAATGGCACTCCTCTTTCAAAATCCTGTAAAACCTCTTGTGAGGACCAGTGCAAAAACTAGAGTCTTTTTAAAAATCTATAAGCTCCCATAGAATCTGATTCTCCCCACTCCCCAATTCACCTCTTATTCCTCTTGCCCCCTTGTGTACTCTACTCAATGTCTTGTAAAGCCACAAACATATCAAGGAGGCTCCTGCCTCAGGGTCTTCACCCTGACTGTTTCCTCTGTCTGGCTGTTCCCCTAATTTCCCAAATGGGAAACTCCTTCACATGCTCAAACATCCCTCCTTGATGAGGCCTCCTTAAAAATGCATCCCAATACCCTGCACTTCTCTACCCAGTACTCACAATCCCCTTATCCTGCTCCTTTTCCCTTTTTCCACCTTCTAACGTATTATATAATTGATAAATTTACACATTGTTATCTGTTAGTTTATCTTTGCATAAATTCCTTAAAAGCTTCAAGCTTCATAAGGGTAGAGATCTTCATTTTTTCATCAACATATCTCAAGCATTTAGAACAGTGCCTGAAGCATTCTAAACATTATGTCATGTTCTAACATATACAACTGTATTCCCACAAAATTCATAGTTTGAAACCTCACCCCCAAGTATTGGGATGGCATTAGGAGGTCGGGCCTTTTGGGATGTGATTAGGTCATGAGGGTGAAGCCCTCTTGAATGGGATTAGCCCTCTTGATTGCCCCAACTCTGAATTCCCCAACTCCTTGATCTTGAACTTTCCGGCCTTCAGAACTGTGAGAAACTTTTATTGTTTATAAGCTACCTAGTTTATGGTATTAAGGTGTTTTGTTATAGCAGAAACTCTCTAGAGTTCACTGTCTAAATGTAATATAGTCAAAAAAAATTTTCCCTGAATACCCTAAATCAACATAACCAAATTTATAATGTTTTTACTTCAAGCTTATTTACATGTGATTCAAATATTTCTAGTCATCACATTTCTATTATAATTTAGATGATGAACTTCCAGGTACATGAGAGATTTTTCACTTCGGGACAAGATGGAGAAAAAAATAAAGACAAAATACAGAAAGTAGCAGTTTTCAGACATTGAGACATTAGGCAACATAGGACAGTGATCCTTGAGAGAGAGGAAACAAGGTAAACCTTGTGATTGTCTTACTGCAATCATAGGGTTCACCTTCATTATTGCCTAGAGAGTTTCTAAACCACAGCACAGGAGCTCCAGCAGTATCTCTGAGTTGAAGTGACATTCAGAGAGGGCATCCAGAGAAGCCACATAGCCACAGTTCATAAGACCGAGTACCAGAGAGGAGAGAACTGCATATAGAAAGTACTCGAGAGATCTGCAGAGTATCCCTCTAGTCTTCAGCTAAGTAGAGATCAGTGTATGTGTAAGAAGACATTACCCAAAGTCTTGGAACAAATGAAATGAAAGTTTAAAAAAAAAAAAAAAACCAAGTCTCCAAGTTCAGACAGCCAGGAACAACAGCTCTTGCTCCCACCAGCCAAAGTAAAGGCCTCATTCTAGGTGCATCTGTTATAACACTTTGAAAGATTCCGCCTCAATAGCAAGGCAAAATTAGCTCAAGGCCAAATGCTTCTCATTTCATGTAACAAAGTTTAAAGCGAGACCTGAAAGGCTCAAGCTGTTTTTAAGTAACTTAGCCACATCCTAGAATAAAATGTAAGAATAGTTTTTAAAATACAAAAATACACAGCACCCAAAAACGTAAAACTCACAATGTCCGAAACCCAATAAAAATTACCAAGCACGCAAAACAGGAGGAAAAGGTAACCTATAATGAGGTGAAAAATCATTCAACTGAAAACAATCCATAAATAACAAAGAGGACAGAATTAGCAAACAAAGATATTTAAATAATTGTTATAACACTATTCACATGTTCACAAAGCTAGAGGAAAGTTTAGGCATGTAAAGTAGATACATGGAAGACATTTTTTTAAAGATGCAAATCAAACTTGTAGAGATAAAAATAACAACGTCAGAAATAAAACAAGCTGAATGGGATTAGCAGGCAGCAAGATATTACGTGATTAGACAGAAAAATAATTAGTAAACTTGAAGACAGCAATGAAAACTATTCAAAATGAAACAGAGAAAAAACAATGAAAAACGTAAACAAATCGTCAGTGATCTGTAAACTACCATAAGGGGCTGAATTTCCGTGCAATCAGAATTGTGAATAGAATAGAAGAGACAGGGATTCAGAAAAAAATATCTGAAGAGATAATGAGCAATTTTTTCCCAAAGCTGATGAAATATATATCCCCACACAACCAAAAAGCAAAATGAACCCAAACCAAAGTTATTACAAGAAAACTATAAACCAGTATCACTCATTAACACAGATGTAAAAATTCTTTACCAAATATTAGCAAACTGAAGCCAACAATATATAAAAAGGATAATACATTATGACCAAGTGGAATTTATCCCAGGAATGCTGCTTTATCAGTCAAAAATCAACAAATCACTAAATTAGCTAACTAAATTTTTTAAATTATAGGATCATCTCAATAGATGCAGAAAAGCATTTGACAAAGTACAACACCTATTCCTACTAAAGTTCTCAGCACACTAGGTGACATGGTTTTGCTGTGTCCCCACCCAAATCTCATCTTGAATTGTAGCTCCCATAATACCCATGTGTCGTGGGAGGGACCCAGTGGGATGTAACTGAATCATGGGAGCAGGTTTTTCCCATGCTGTTCTTGTGATAGTAAGTCTCATGAGATTTGACGGTTTTATAAAGGGCAGTTCCTCTGCACACGCTCTCTTGCCTGCCACCATGTAATGTAAGATGTGCCTTTGCTCCTCTTCGCCTTTTGCCATGATTGTGAGGCTTCCCCAGCCAAGTCGAACTGTGAGTTCATTAAACCTCTTTTTTTTTTTAAGAGACAGAGTCTCGCTCTGTCACCCAGCCTGGAGTGCAGTGGCGTGATCTCGGCTCACTGCAAGCTCCACCTCCAGGCTCAAGTCATTCTCCTGCCTCAGCCTCCTGAGTAGCTGGGACTACAGGCGCCCACCACCACACCCAGTTAATTTTTTGTATTTTTTAGTAGAGATGGGGTTTCACC
>NW_012105098.1:1945428-1957899 GCF_000951045.1 Mandrillus leucophaeus | reverse complement strand
TTTTAGTAGAGATGGGGTTTCACCGTGTTAGCCAGGATGGTCTCGATCTCCTGACCTCGTGATCTGCCCGCCTCGGCCTCCCAAAGTGCTGGGATGACAGGCGTGAGCCACCGCGCCCAGCCTAAATCTCTTTTTTTTTTATTAAGTTACCCAATCCTGGGTATTTGTTCATAGCAGCATCAAAATGGTCTAATACACTAGGAAAAGAAGGGAACTTTCTCAACATGATCAAGAGCATCTGTGATTAAATACCTGCAGCAATCATCAGACTTAATGGTGAAAGACCAAATGCTTCCTCCCTAAGATCACAAACAAGGGAAGGATGTCCATTCTCACACTTCTCTACTGTACACTGCATTGGAAGTTCCAGCCAATGCAATAAAGCACAAAAAAAAATTAGTCAAAAGAATCCAGATTAGAAATAGAAATAAAACTATACTCATTCCCAGGAGACATAATATTTATGTAAAAAATCTTGGCTGGGCACGGTGGCTCATGTCTGTAATCCCAGCACTGTGGGAGGCTAAGGCGGGCGGATCACCTGAGGTGGGGGTTCAAGACCAGACTGGCCAACGTGGCGAAACCCCTCCTCTACTAAAAATACAAAAATTAGCAGGGCATCGTGGTGCATGCCTGTAATTCCAGATACTCGGGAGGCTGAGGCGGGAGAATTGCTTGAACCTGGGAGGCACAGATTGCAGTGAGCTGAGATGTGTTGCACTCCAGCCTGGTCCACAGAGAGCAAGATTCCACCTCAAAAAAAAAAAAAAAAAGGAAAGAAAAAAAGAAAGAAAATCTTATGGAATCTATAAAAACTGGGACTAAAACAAATGGATTTACCAAATTCCCATGATAGAATGTCAATATGTTAAAATCAATCATATTTCTACATACTGACAATGAACATTTGGAAATTAACATGCTTAAGTACACCATTTGCCACAGCATCAAAAAAATGAAGTACCAGGTATAAATATAATAAATGCTGTGCAACATCTATACACTGGAAACTATAAAACAGTTGAGAGAGTTTAAAAATCTTAATAAATGCATATATTAGAATCGCAAACAAAATTCTGGCAGGCTATTTATAGAAATGGAAAAACTAATTCTAAAATTCATATGAAAATATTAAATACCTAAAATATCAAAATACTCAAAACATAAAGTTGAAAACTATGTTTGTGAGAAAACCAGCTACTTCCAGACAGGTGTACCATTATTATATCATTTTAATAAAGAGGTAGCCATCACTTTCACCTGTATGTTTTCTCATTGTAAAATATTAAAATATTGCATATGTCCCCTTGGACAATTGCCTCATCTTACTCCCTCTTCCCTCTTTCCCTGAGGTGATCACAGTGGGCTTCATAACCTACTTTACAAGTCTTTTTTGTACATCTGCACGTATTTATGTAGCCACAGAAAATTAGAGTATTAGATACGCTGTAATAATATGAAAGAATATATGGCAATGAGAAAAGCTTAAAATCAGGGTTATTGTTACCTAGAGGTAGGGAAGAGATGGGGGTCAGGGTGAGCATGTGAGACAGTGGAAGGAACAAGGAGTACATGTTAAATCTCTTCCCTTTTAACTTTGGAAAGATTTTTAAAATATTATATTACTCCTGTTAAGTGTTTGGTTGAATGATCATAAGACATTGTAGGAAGAAATGTAAATTGGCAGAGTTTAGTCTAGGCAGCTCCAAATCTTTTGGTGGTGTTTTATTTCCTATCCTAGGTGGCAGAAAACAGGTATGAATCATATTGTTTTGTAATTTTTTTAAGAAAACAGAAGTCAAAATGAACATATCATCAGCAACTTGATTTTTTTACTCTACAATGTGAGATCTATTTCTGAACTGAATCGTGTCCACCCAAAAATTCATTTGTTGAAGCCCTAGCCCTCAATATGGTAATATTTGGAGATGGGGCCTTTGGGAGATCATCGGAGTTGGATAAAGTCATGAGGGTAGGGCCCTCGTGATGCTATTAGTGTCTTTATAAGAAGGAAAGTTTTCTCTCTCTCAACAACCCATTCCCTATACCCCTATCTCTAGTGTAAGGACACAGTGTTCTAAAGCAAGCCAGAAAAGGAACGCTTACCAGAAACCAAACAGGCTGGAACCTAGTTCTTGGACTTCTTTCTTAACTCCAGAACTGTGAGAAATACATTTCTACTGTTTAAGCCACTGAATCTAAGGTATTTTGTTAAAGCAGCCCAAGTAAATTAATTCTAACAGTAAGCCATGTTACTATACGCAAATGTTTCTGTCCTTTTTTCTAATGCCACAGGATATCTAATAATATAACTAGAAAACAGTTTATTTAGCCATTGACGGGTATTTCGGGAGCTTACATTTTTATATTCTACAAACAACAATGCTATAGCCTTCTTGTGCTGTATGAGCCATCTTGTGAAGGCATTTTATCTCAGGATAGAAATGCTGGGCATACAATGTGCATTTTTAATTTGTACTTAATAAATAATATCCAAATGTCTCTCAACCGGCTGTTTATGTTCCCATCAACAGCAAAAGAACCGATTTTTCTATGCCCTGAATAATTCTGCATATTGTTGGTCTTTGTTAATTTTGCTACTTGAAAAAGGTGAAAATATCATCTATTTTATTACTAACAATTCCTTGATTAATATTATTGGGCACCTTTTCATATGTTTATATCCCATTAATATTTTCTTTCCCATAAATTGCCTATTTGTATCCTTTACTGATTTTTAAAATGTGAGCTGCCTTTTTCTTATTGATATTTTCTAGTTCATAAACACTCTGGATAATCTTTTGTTTGCTACATATCCTGCAAATAATTTTTCTCAGTTCCAAAGGACATACTGTCTTTTAATTCTGATCGTAGTATCTTCAGTTGTATAACCGTTATACATCTTCACTTGTCATATGTTTCAATACTTAGCTTTATTTTTTATCTTAATAAATTTTTTGCTGCCTCATAGTCATAAGAATACTCTCCCATATTTTTTCCTAATATTTTTATACTACACTTGTTTACTTTTGGGTTTGGGCATTTTCTTAGTGATATGACATTGGAATTTAATGTTCTTGCACTAGGTGGTCAACTGTCCCAACACAATTTATTTAATACACCATTATTTTTCCCCACAATGATTTGAGATGACACTGTTGTCACAGACCAAATTCCCTCATGCACTGAGTCAGCTTCTAGACTTGCAGTTCTTACTGATCTTTTTATCTATACCTATATCAACCTGTTTTAATTCCTATAGTATTATATAAAAGTATCATGCTATCCATTAAGTACATCCAACTCTTTCATCTGTTTTACAACTGTCTTTACTATTCTTTTACATTTGCTCCTCCATATAAATTTGAGAATTTGCTTGGTAAACGCCATGAGGAGTGGGGGCAACGGGATTATAGTAGACTTGTAGGTGAACTTCCAAATGCTTTTTACACTGTTTATGCTATTTTTCTTGCCAACCAAACAACTACATCTTCTCCTCCCTACTGGGTACATGTCTTCTAAATTGTTTAGTTCATGTTAATTAGGTTCTACACACAATAGAAAATATTGGATGAAAGAACACAGTCATGTTTAAATGCACATTACAGAGAATATAAATCCAGAGACAATCTCTTTGCACTTACTACTCCCTTAAAAACGTATGGATAGAAGGACTCCACATGTACCTACTAAACAAATACTTAGTAAATTTTGGATTGATAATCTCATACCAGTTAAACAAAATAGCATGGGTTTAACATAAATCATGAGAGAAGCATTTTTTAAATAAATCATGAGGGAAGATTTTTTTAAATCACTTTTCTCACTTTCAGAGTTACCAGAAAACTTACTGAAATCAATCCAACAGATATTAGAAAGGATCTCAATAAATCAGATTTGCTACCCCTTACCACTGCTTGATCAAAAACACATATTAAAAATTAATATTTGAGAATTTTTTCATAATTGACTCTCTAGTGCCATAATTAAACTGGGATATATGTAATTAAAATTTTAAATCTAGCTGGGTAAAGGATTTAAGATTTTTTTAACTATATATTTTCTGTGACTTCAAAACACAGTAGAATCAAACAAAGTGATTCCTACAGCACTGTCACCACAACTTTGAACACAGAACATTAATGTAACCTGCATAACCAGGTATGCTGAGCATAGACTAAGTATAACATGGTATTAAAGCATAAGTTTTAATATTGTTAGGCAAGCTAACAGTACGGTGGCTATGTTTTGCAAACACAGAATTACTTACAAAACTATTTAAGGGTAAACTATGGTGTCGGGGATTTGCTTTAAAATACTATAGGGGCCAGACACAGTGGCTCATGCCTATAATCCCAGCTCTCTGGGAGGCCAAGGCAGGAGGATTGCTTGAATCAAGGAGTTTGAGATGAGCCTGGGCAGCATAGCAAGACCCCATCTGTAAAAAAAAAATAAAATATCCAGGAATGGTGGTACAAGCATGTAGTCCCAGCTATTCAGGAGGTTGAGGCAGGAAGATCTCTTGAGCAGAGGAGGTCAAGGCTGCAGTGAGCCATGACTGTACCACTGCACTCCAGCCTGGGTGACAGAGTGATACCTTATCTCAAAAAAAAAAATAAAATAAAATAAAAATAAACAAAAACAAAAACAAAAAACCCTATAGGAAAAAACCTGAGATGCATGAGACAGATAAGAACAAAACACTGGTAATTACTGGAGCTGGATCACAGGTTCATAAGGGCTATTTACTATATTCCACGTACTTTTATGCTAAGAACTTCTCAAATTTAAAAATTACTTTAGACTCTAGACTACAATGTGTCACTTTTTTTTTAAGTTTCAAAATAAAATGAGCCCAGTTGAACACTGATCCCCTTTCTGCTTTAATCCATAATATTCTTTTCCATCCAGAACTTTATCAGCTGTACAAAATGTTCCATGATCACAGAACAAAGTTTATCTTCTTCTTCAAAGGCATGATACCTGGTATGTAACCAACAGCATCAGCCTTCTGTGGATAAAAATGCACTAAAGACAGGGAAAGTTGGGAAGAACAAAGTGGTTACCAGGGAGGAATTCTGCCAGCCGAGAGCTTGCCCTTCTGCCCTTCACATAAGAGTCTGTTGGCAACTGAGACTGGGTTCTTGATTCCTATAAAAAAAAAATTGGCAAAAAAGATGTCAGAAATGTCTTTCAGTTTCCCACTTAGTTTTGCAGTTGTTTCAATAAAACAACTTGAATATATCTTGGAAATTCTTTTTTGATATATCAAGTAACACTAATGAAAACCCTTAATAACCATGAGCAATAAGAGTTAAATCAAAAAATAAATGAAAACCTAGAAGCAAGAAAAGAACAAATATAAAATACATATTCTCATGTTTTGTCATGTGCTACAGAAGCAAAGGCTGAACTGAAATACTATATATTTAAATTAAATTAAATCTTTTTTAATAGATTTCAGAATAGAGTGTTTAAAATGAACTGAAAATGTGATACTATCTTACTATCAAAACTATATACATGCTCCAGGCATTTAGTGACCACAAAACCATAAACTCCCTTTAAAGAATAAACATCATTATAAACAGCTTCAAGTTGACCTTGGAGATAAAAATTAATGGGGGAAAAATAAGCCAAAACTTTTAAATGTCACCTACAAGAAAGATAGAACGGGGAAATGTCTTTCAAATTGGGTAAGGGTGGGAGAGAAGGCCAACTGTATAAAAGATTGTAACCTAAAATGTGGTTCAGATTCTTTCCAAGAGGCCAACCGGTATGTACAAGTGAGGTGACGGTGCTTATCCAGGAGAACTGACAGGACAGTTTGAGTGTCATAAACACTGTCAAGATGACAATGACAAAGACAATGACAGTGATGACAACAATGATGATGATGATGGAAGGCAATGAAAGTAACTATTTCCTAATATGCTGCAGGCCTAGTGCCAAACTCTTAAATGTATCGGATGAGTTCGCTGATCCTTCAATTCTGTCATATAACCAACACTTATTAATCCTATCTGATTAATGAGAAAACATTTATAAAGAGAGTTAAGTTGCCTGCCCATGATCACAGCGCTGAATTTTAACACAGAGGCAGCTAATATCGAAGACCATACCCTTCATCATTAATCTATGCCTGCCTTTCAGGACATTATTAATACAAACAAATCATCAGTGGGATATATAAAGAGACTATAAAAATTTAAATTAAGGCCAACAGATTGATTCTAAGCAAAACCAACTGTAGAAATGTAGTTCAATACCAAATCTTCCACAAAAAAAGTATGAAATACAAAACAAGATAAAGAAAAGCCCAAATCAGGTCTCCTGCTTCTGAAAACAATATAATTCTGGATGTGATGATTCAATATTGTAAAGACATTAAACTTTTCCAAGTTAACTTATAAATCCAAATCTTTAATCCAACTTATAAATCCAATTTGTAACTTTATATATATTATTTATAAATTAACAATTTATGTTATAAATTGGATTTATAAGTTATAACATACATTTATAAGTTTATATAACTTATAAGTTTATATAACATATATGTATACATTTATAAGTTTATGTATATATGTATATATATAAGCTCCCGAAATACCCATCAATGGCTAAATAAACTGTTTTCTAGTTATATTATTAGATATCCTGTGGCATTAGAAAAAAGGACATTATATAACATACATTTATAAGTTTATATAACTTATAAGTTTATATAACTTATATATGTATAAGTTATAACTTATAAATCCAATTTATAACTTATAAATCCAATTCTCCATCAAACCACAAAAGGATTTCCACGATACATGAGAAGCTGACTCTTAATCAGGAAAATAAAACTTTGAAAAAGAAAAATGAAGAGGTATTTACCCTGCAAGATATCTTTTTTTTATTTGAAGCTATTCTAATTAAAAAAGAGTGGTTTGAGTACAAAATAAACAAATATGTCAATGGAATAGAATAAAGCTAAAGTTCAGAAACAGACACTTGTGAATTTAGGTATTTAATATTTCAAATCAGTAGGAAAAGGGTTAACTACATATAAGAGGGAGAAAGAACACAAAGGTAAAAGCCTAGGAGTCAGACTACTTTGTAACTGTTTCAGTTAATCAGTTTATCGCTTCTCAGCTACAAATTCACCCTTTGTTGCCTGATGTGTGAAAATGGATATGGGCCCTCTAAGTATGTTTCCTTTGCCAGCTAGCACAATGGGTAAGTTTTGTCAGTAGAGGACACTAAAGAAATACTGTAGGAAGAAAGGGTATCTTGCTCACCAGGCTTCACTTTGGCCAATGTGGTACTCTCCTGTGCTAAGTGCCCACAGGGAGCAGCTTTCTCCAGCATTTGGACACCACGTTTTCTCCGGCTCCTGATTGGTGCCACAGCAGCATAGCTGAGAGCTCCAGAAAGAATGAGACCATACTCCAGTTCAGGACGTTGATCCCCACACCCAGTGCTCAGCCCCATAGGCACACATAGCAAGTGTTCCACAGGGTGCCTGTGCAGTGAGCCAAAGGCCAATCTTTATCCTGCCCAGGGAGGTTTAATTCTCACAGCATCTTGACCTCTGTGTGCCCACCTACCAGCCTAAGCTTGCCTCTGCCTCACAGGATTGATCCTACTCACACATTAACTATAGACTAGCTCTGGCCTGGGTAATTCAGCAACTTCTCTGCCATACAGTGGATGATAGCCACACCTTCTTCAATGAGTTCTAAACCTACTTCCAAATGTGTTCTCTTTGGGTATTCTCCCTCTGCCCTAGGATACATTTTTGAGTTCTCTTCCCATGTTTACAGAGTTACTCTCCAATCACTGCTTAATAACTCTTTATATTAAACTTCTATTTAAACTATGGTATGGTTTCTGTCTTCTAGTTTTACCCAGAATAATACAATGTCCTTGGAAAAACTACTAAATCTCTCTTGTGTCTCAGTTTCCTCATCTGCAAAGCACAGACCTCATAAGAGCATTGTGAGAATTAAATGATTTAAAAGCATAGACCTCATAATGGTATTACATAGGATAAAAGCATAGGCCTCATAAGGGTATTGTGAGAACTAAATGATTTAAAATATGTAAACCACTGGGCCAGACACGGTGGTTCACGCCTGTAATCCCAGCACTTTGGGAGGCTGAGGCAGGCGGACCACCCGAGGTCAGGATGTCAAGACCAGCTTAGCCGGCATGGTCAAACCCGTCTCTACCAAAAATACAAAAATTAGCCAGGCATAGTGGCACACGCCTGTTATCCCAGTTACTCAGAAGGCTGAGGCAGGAGAATCACTTGAACCCAGGAGGCGGAGGTTGCAGTGAGCTAAGATCGCACCACTGCACTCCAACCTTGGCCAACAGGGCAAGATTCCGTCTCAAAAATAAATAAATAAATAAATAAATAAATAAATAAATAAAATATGTAAACCACTGTAGAACAATGCCTAGGGTATTACAGTCATTTAATAAACTGTACTTACTCAATTAACTATGTAGGAACAATTCTCAGTTATTTCAGGAAAAAAAAAACGCATTCAAGAGGTAAAGGAAAAATAAACTATACATGTGTTAGAAGAAAATACAAGTAAATTACGCTTATAAATTATAAGAGACTTTAAGAAATACAAAATACAAAAGCCACAAAAGAGAAAGCAGTAAGTTGGACAAAGAAAAATTTTTAATTGCAATATGATTAAGGATATTATAAACAGAGTTAACAGGTAAGCCACACAACAGGTATGAACAGGTAGTACCCAGAGAAATCCTAATGGCCTTCAAACACATGAAATTTTATTAAATACCAATAAAACTTCATAGTAAAAAAAGTAAAAGTAAAACTAATTGAACCACCCTTTCTTAACTATCACAAAAAAGAAATGATATAAAACATCAGAACAAATAAATAACCAAATTGACCTAAGTGACACATATAGAGCACTGTACTCAACAACTCCAGAATACATATTGTTTTGAAGTTCACATGGAAATTTACCAAAACACACCATAATCTGAGCCATATAGCAAGTCTCTAAAATCTTCAAGGGATTGGTATCATACATAGTACATTCTCTGGCCACAGTGGAATTAAACTAGAAATCAATAAAGAAAGTTAACTAAAATGTCTTTAGGCAAACAAATTTGACAACTCATATGAAACAGACAAATTCCTAGAAAAATGCACATGAAAAAGAAAATACAATCATATAAATGCTAAAAATATTGAATCCTACTTTTAAAACTTCCCACAAAGAAAACCCCACTAATTTGAAATAATTTATGAATTCTTTCAAACAATTAAAAAGAAATTATTCCAATCATATACAAACCTTTTCAAAGAATAGGGAAAAAAATCCCCAACTCTTTTTTTTTTTTTTGAGACGGAGTCTCGCTCTGTCACCCAGGCTGGAGTGCAGTGGTGCAATCTCCACTCACTGCAAGCTCCGCCGCCTCCCGGGTCCCAACTCATTTTTGAAAGCAGCCATAACAGTGTACAGTAAAAAATTATCACACGGCCACCTAATTTCCCAACACAATTCTATGAGGAAAAGACTTCCTTTCAATAGAGGGCAATGGACCATTTGGATATCCATATGAGGAAAAAATAAACAAATGTTGACCCCTATGTTACATATACAAAAATTAATTTGAGCTTGATAAGAAAGCTAAATGTGAAGGATAAAAACAATAAAATTATAGAAAGAAAAGAATGAAGACTATCTTCATAACTTTGAACAGGCAAAAACTTGTTAAAATACAAAGAGTTAATCATAAAAGAAAAGGTTGCTAACTTAAACTTCATTAAAATCAGAAACTTCTATTCATCAAAAAACACCATTAAGAGACTGCAAAGGCAAACCATAGACTGGGAGAAGATATCCATAATACATGTATCTTACAAAGGATTTGTATGTAAAATATTTAAAATACTCCAACAAATCAATAGAAGATATAATCAAATAAAAATCTGCAAAAGGTGCGAACATGCACTTCTCAACAAGGATATCTAAATGGTTAATAAGCATATGAAAAGGCTCTTATAAGTCATTAGGGACACTCGAATTGGACACCACTACACACATAAGTCACTAGGGACACTAAATAATACCACTACACACATATCAAAATGGCTGAATTTTAAAAACAATAACAATACCAAAAATTGGCAAGGATGCAGAGTAACTGAAAAACTCCTACACTGCTAGTGGGAGTATAAATTGCAACAGTTACTTTTGAAAACCAGCAGTATCTATTAAAGCAAAACATATATGCATATGTACCTAAAGAAGTACATACGTGGCCGGGCACTGTGGCTCACGCCTATAATCCCAGCACTCTGGGAGGCCGAGGCCGGCAGACCACTTGAGGTCATAACTTCAAGACCAGCCTGGCCAACATGGTGAAACCCTGTTTCTACTAAAAATACAAAAATTAGCCAGGCATTGTGATGGGTGCTTGTAGTCCCAGCTACTTGGGAGGCTGAGGCAGAAGAATCAACTGAACCTGGGAGGCAGAGGTTGCAGTGAGCCAAGATCGTACCACTGCACTCCAGGCTGGGTGACAGAATGAGACTCCATCTCAAAAAAAAAAAAAACAAACAGAAGTACATATGTCTTCCAAAAGACATGTAAAATAATATTCACTGAAGCTTTACTCAAAAAAGTAAAAAACTAGAAATTTCATATGCCCATTAAGAGGAGACTAAATACAGAAGTTATGGTATATTCACTCAATGAAATACTACTAAGTGGTAAAAAATAAAATACTACTGACACAAAACATGGATCCATCTCACAGGCATAACATTAAGCAAAAGAAAACAGACACAGAAGTGTCTGATTCCACTCATGTAAGTTTTAGGAACAGGCAAATTAATCTATGGTACCCAAAGTTAGCATGGGGGAAGAGAGCACAAGAAGTATGGACCGAGGAGAAGCATAAAGGGCCCTTCTGGGATTATGAAAATGTTCTACATTTTGACACGGAAACGTTGAATGTCTTGATCTAGGTGGCGGCTTATATGATGTCTACATCTAAAAATTCATGAAACTGTACACATAAAATACATATTTCATGTATATTTTCCTTTAAAAAATGAAGTATAAAACATGAGACATATCTTTTATGTACTGATGTGGAAAAAATCTCCAAAGATTATATTTAAATCTAAAAAGTTTATAATAATTAACACATTTATTTTTTAAGAAAACAAATACAGGCACAGAATAAAACTGTGTTTCTATTACATAAAAATATAGATGAAAGCACTGGATTTTTACTGGTTAAACCCCAGGGAGAAAGGAAATGAGAAAGAAAAGATTTGGAGGATCAAAGGTAAACTTGATTTATATTACCTGAAATTTTTTACAACAAAAACTATAGTGTGTATTTCAAATTGTAAAATTAATATTCTAAATCAAGTCTTAAATGTCTTTAATCTCTTCAAGGGATACAGGAGAATGATCAAATTCAAACCAAAAACTACGTATAACTAAGACTGTATGTTTTAAATTCAATAAAAAAAGAAGCATATTTGTTTTAAACACTATTCCAAGCAGTAATGGTGAAAAAGACCATAATCATCTTTAGAAGGCATGAAATGGTCACGTGCATGATTTTCCAAAGATAGTAGGTCATAATGCCCACATACCACTCAGTGCTCCAACTGCTCCAAAATTTAAGGATTTTCCATCCATTATGCTGGCATCACACTCAATTTCACCTAACAGATTTAGATTAGATCCCATTCCTGCATTTGTAAAAGGAGAATCCTAAAAGACAAAAACAAAAATTAAAATATTAGTCTTAAAAAAAGTATTAATGCCAATTCTTCATGAAATTTTCTACAAACTAGAAGGTGAGAGAATAATTCCCAACCCATCGTATGATGCCAATACCACCCTGATGTGAAAACACGACAAAGATGTCAGCAGGAAAGTACAGATCAATATACTTTATAAATATTGACCCAAAAAAATTATCAAAGAAATACCAGCAAAACAAATCCAGCAAAATATAAAAGGGATTGTATACCACAAACAAGAGGAAAGAAAGATTGGTTTAATATCTGAAAATCAGTGTAATACCCTGTATTAATAAAATACAGGAAAAAAAAAACATGATTATATCAAAAACAAAAAACACGGAAAAAAGGCATCTGACAAAATCCAACACCCTTTCATGAGAAAAACAGAAAACTAGATAAGGGAACTTCTTAACTTGACAAAGAGGATCAATGAAAAGGCCAGGCCAGGAGCAGTGGCTCACGCCTGTAATCCCAACACTTTGGGAGGCCGAGGTGGGAGGATCACTTGAGCCTAGCTGTTCAAGACCAGCCTGGGCAACACAGTGAGACATCATCTATACAAAAACACTTAAAACTTAGCCAGGTGTGGTGGTATGCATCTGTGGTCCCAGCTGCTTGGGAGGTTGAGGTTGGAGGATCCTTAAGCCTGGGAGATCAAG
>NW_012105098.1:1942987-1944613 GCF_000951045.1 Mandrillus leucophaeus | reverse complement strand
GTCTTGCTCCGTGGCCCAGGCTGGAGTGCAGTGGCGTGATCTCCGCTCACTGCAAGCTCCACCTCCCGGGTTCACACCATTCTCCTGCCTCAGCCTTTCGAGTAGCTGGGACTACAGGCACCCACCACCATACCCGGCTAATTTTTTGTATTTTTAGTAGAGACAGGGGTTTCACCATGTTAGCCAGGATGGTCTCGATCTCCTGACCTTGTGATCGACCCGCCTCGGCCTCCAAAAGTGCTGGGATTACAGGCATGAGCCACCGCGCCTGGCCAGAAGATATAAGTCTTTTCAATAAGTGGTACTGGGACAATTAGATATCCATATGTAAGAAAATGAAGTTGGACCCCTATCTTACACTATGTATGAAAGTTAACTCAAAGTGGACCAAAGGCCTATATGTAATAGCTAAAACTACGTAACTCTTCAAAGAAAATATAACAACGAATGTTCATAACCTTAGGTAACAAAATAGTTTTAGATTTGACACCAAAAACACAACCAACCAAAGAAAAACCTAGGTAAACAGGACTTCGTCAAAATGTAAAACTTTTATTTCAAAGAACACCATAAAGAAAATAGGGAAAAAAAACAAAATGGAAGAAAAAAATTGCAACCCATGTATCTAATAAGGAGTTTATATCCAGAATATACATATTTTTTAAAATTCTACAACTCTAAAATAAAAAGATGACACAATTTAAAAATGGGAAAAGAATATGAATTAACATTTCTCCAAATAAGATACATAAATCAACAGCAAGCACACGAAAAGATGTGCATGCCATTGCACTCCAGCCTGGGCAACAAAGTGAGACCCTGTCTCTAAAAAATAAATAGGTAAAAATCAATTCTAAAAACAGAAAAATGTGGCCAGGCATGGTAGCTCACACCTGTAATCCCAGCACTTTGGGAGGCCGAGGCAGGCAGATCACTTGCGGCCAGGAGTTCGAAACCAGCCTGGCCAACATGGTGAGACCCTGTCTCTAATAACAATACAAAAATTAGCTGGGCATGGTGGTGGGCACCTGTAATCCCAGCTATTCGGGAGGCTGAGGCTCAAGAATCGCTTGAACCCAGGAGGCAGAGGTTGCAGTGAGCCAAGATCATGCACCACTGCACTCCAGCCTGGGTGACACAGTGAAACTCCATCTCAAAAAAAAGAAAAAGAAAAATGTTCAACATCTTTTGTCATCAGGAAAAGGCAAATCAAAATCCACAACAAAATACTACTTCAAACCCACAAGGATGGCCACAATTATACAGATAACAACACATGTTAGCAAGTATGTATGGACATGCAAGTAAGCAAAATAATATGGCCCACAACCAGAGGAAATATCAAATAATAACAACAAATTGATGTAGAAATTACATCAACGATCAAACTAGCAAACAATTTTAATGTTAGCTAACAACGTTAATGTTAGCTAACAATTTTAAACTCGATTATATAAACACACTCTATACGTTCAGGTAGGTATATGAAAGTATTAGCAAAAGAAGGAAAGAAAAAAAAACTATAAAAATTTTTGACCAGGCACAGCAGCTCACACCTGTAATCCCAGCACTTTGGGAGGCCAAGGCAGGAGGATCACAACGTCAGGCATTCGAGACTAGCCTGGT
>NW_012105098.1:1942218-1942937 GCF_000951045.1 Mandrillus leucophaeus | reverse complement strand
GAAACTATTTCGATCAATAGAAAAAGAGGGAATCCTCCCTAACTCATTTTTATGAGGCCAGCATCATCCTGATTGACCAAAGCGTGGTAGAGACACAACAGAAAAAGAGAATCTTAGATCAATAACCTTGATGAACATCGATGCAAAAATCCTCAACGAAATACTGGCAAAGCAAATCCAGCAGCACATCAAAAAGCTTACCCATCACGATCAAGTGGGCTTCATCCCTGGGATGCAAGGCTGGTTCAACATATGCAAATCAATAAACATAATCCACCACATAAATAGAACCAACAACAAAAACCACATGATTATCTCAATCGATGCAGAAAAGGCCTTTGACAAAATCCAACAGCCCTTCATGCTAAAATCTCTCAATAAACAAAGTATTGATGGAACATATCTCAAAATAATAAGAGCTATTTATGACAAACTCACAGTCAATATTATACTGAATGCGCAAAAACTGGAAGCATTCCCTTTGAAACCTGGCACGAGACAACGATGCCCTCTCTCACCACTCCTATTCAACATAGTGTTGGAAGTTCTGGTCAGGGCAATCAGGCAAGAGAAAAAAATTAAGGGTATTCAATTAGGAAAAGAGGAAGCCAAATTGTCCCTGTTTGCAGATAACATGATTGTATATTTAGAAAACCCCATCATCTCAGTACAAAATCTCCTTAAGCTGATAAGCAACATCAGCAAAGTCTCAGGATACA
>NW_012105098.1:1941058-1942168 GCF_000951045.1 Mandrillus leucophaeus | reverse complement strand
AACACTTTGGGAGGCCGAGGTGGGAGGATCACTTGAGCCTAGCTGTTCAAGACCAGCCTGGGCAACACAGTGAGACATCATCTATACAAAAACACTTAAAACTTAGCCAGGTGTGGTGGTATGCATCTGTGGTCCCAGCTGCTTGGGAGGTTGAGGTTGGAGGATCCTTAAGCCTGGGAGATCAAGACTCGAGTAAATCCTAATTACGTCAAAAAAAAAAAAAAAAAAAAAGTCCAGAGTTAACATTATAATTAATGGTGAAAGACTGGATGCCTTCCCCTAAGATCAGGAACAAGACAAGGATATCCACTCTCAGTACCTAGTCACGAATATACTGTACAATCTAACCAGACAATTAGACAAAAAGAGAGAGAGAGCGCGAGAGAATGAACGAACAAACATTTAGATTGGAAAGGAATAAGTAAAACTGTTTCAAGATAACATGATCCTGTATACAGAAAATCCTAAGACTCCACTAAAAAAAATTAGAATTAATAAGTTTAGTAAGGTTGCAGGATATAAGATTAATATGCAAAAATCAATTGGATTTTTATATATTAGCAATAAACAATCTGAAAATGAAATCAAGAAAGTCTCACAATAACATCAAAAACAAAAAATACAAATACATTTTTTAAAAGAAGTATAAGACTTGTATGCTAAAAACTGTAAAACACATTGGAAAAATTTTTAATTCAATACCTAAACACGTGGAAAAACATTCTATGTACATGGACCAGAAGACTTACTGTTGTTACAATGCAGTACTCCCCAAATCAATCTAATTCAAAATAATCCTCTATCAAATCCTAGCTACTTTTTTGGCAGAAACTGACAGGCTGATCCTAAAATTCATATGGAAATGCAAGAGACCCAGAATAACCAAAACAATGTTGAAAAGAACAGAACCAAAGGACTCACACTTCTAGGTTTTATAACTTTCTGCAAAAGTAAAGTAATCAAGACAGTGTAATATAGACAAATAGCTAAGGATAGATATATAAATTGATATAATAGAACTGAGAATCCAGAAATAATATACCCTTATACTTACAATCAACTCAACAAGGTTGCCACAACAATTCAATAAGGAATTTTTTTTTTTTTTTT
>NW_012105098.1:1934518-1939301 GCF_000951045.1 Mandrillus leucophaeus | reverse complement strand
CAAAAAAAAAAAAAAAAAAAAGATTAAAATTTTTAGAGATGAAACAAACAATAATTTAAGGTAAAGGCATTTGAAAATGGTTAACAGTAAATTTGGCACTGCAGAAGAAAATAGCAATAAACATAATAATATAGCAATAGAAATTATGCAAATTAAATGACAAAGTGAAAAAAGGAAAAAGAAGAAAAAGGAGGAGGAGAAGAATGGAAAAAAACAGTACTGGAGAAGAATGGGAAATACCGAATGATCCAACATGCATGTAACTGGAGTCCCAAATGAAAGTAGAAAAGTGGATGAACAGTAAAAATATTAGCCAAAAATTATCCAAACTTAATAAACACTATAAACATACAAATCCAAGAAGCTCAACAATCCCCAAATAAAAGAAATATGAATAAAAATACATCAGAGTACATCATAATCAAAATGCTGAAAACCAGTAATAAAATCTTAACAGCAACAAGAGCAAAAAGACACATGCGAAAATGAACAAAAATATTAAAGCAGATTTCTGGTCAGAAACAATGCAAGACAGAAGACAACGGAGTAATCTCTTTAAAGAACTAAGAGAGGAAACAAACTAAAAACTGAGAAAACTACAAAATGTCTTCATAAAGGCAAAATAAAGACTTCTTCAGGCACACAAAAATTGGGATAATTTTTCACCGGTAAACCTACACTATAAGTAATGTTAAAGGATATTCTACAGATCAAACAAAAAAGATACCACATGTAAATCTGGGATATGCAAAAGAATGAAAATGATTAATACTCTAAATAAGTGGGAAGATATAAATAACTTGTATCTCATTTTCAAAGTGCTTCAAATGATAATTGTTTAAAGCAAAAATAGTAACAGTGTACCATGGGGTTTATAACATATACAGGTGCAAACTATAGGGCACAAGTAGCACAAAGATTGTGAGGAATGAATGGAAGTGTATTGTTACAAGCTTCTGACATTACACATGAAGGTCTATAATATTAATATAATTTGAAAGTAGATTGTGATAATCCAAAAGTGTATTTTGCAAATGGTAGGGCAACTACTAAAAAATAAAAGAAGTGTAGAGCTAATAGAATAAAAGTGGAGGAAAAAATGGTTCATTTTTTTAAAATCCTCAAAAGATAGCATAAGAAAAAGAAATAAGAACAAAGTAGAGATGAAAGGAATAGAAAATAACAAGATGATCACTTTATATGCAGCCGTATCAACAATTACATTAAATTCAGCTGGGCACAATGGCTCACACCTGTAATCCCAGCACTTCAGGAGGACAAGGCAAGGGGATCACGAGGTCAGGAGTTCAAGACCAGCCTGGCCAACATGGTGAAACCTCGTCTCTACTAAAAATACAAAAATTAGCTGGGCATGGTGGTGGGCACCTGTAATCCCAGCTACTCTGGAGGCTGAGGCAGGAGAATCACTTGAAACCAGAAGGCAGAGGTTACAGCGAGCCAACATAGCACCACTGCACTCCAGCTTGGTCAATGAAAGCGAAACTCTGTCTCAAAAAAAAAAAAAAAAAATTACATTATATTCAAATTGTCTAAGGACTTGAATTAGAGGTTCATTGACTGTCAGCAAACTTTACAAGAAACTGTCCTTAATTGTAAAAGCACCGATAGCTAAAAGTAAAAGCATATTAGAAGATATTACCAGAAATATATCAAAACATCCCTTCTCTCATTGCTCATATTAGTGATGTCTCACTCTTCTTTTACATTCCTAATCCGTCTGGCTTGATGTTGATAAATTTTATTAATCTTTTAAAGAACTAACCTAACTGTTGGTTTGGTTGACTTTCTGTTTTCTATTTCATTGATTTCTACTCTCATCTTTAACTGTTTTTTCTTTTTGCATACTTTGGATGACATTCTTCTCTTTTTCTAGTTTCTTAAAATGATAGGTTAAATAACTGATTTCAGATCTCCCTTCTTTTCTAGCAAGCACTGAATGCTACAAATTTCTTCAGAATGAGGAACATCATCCCTCTTGAATATACGTGCAAAAATCCTTAACAAAATATTAACAAATGTAATTCAGCAATATATAAAAAGAACAATAGATTAGAGCCAAGTGAGATACATCCCAATAATACAAGACTAGTCCAACATTAGAAAATCAATTAAGAGACTAGGAAAAATCACATGATCATATCAATAATTAATGCAAAAACAACCTAAAAATAATTCAGTATCCATTCACGATGTTAAAAACTCTCAGAAATCTAGGAATAGAAGAGAATTTCCTTAATTAACTTAAAAATGATAATACATCATAATCAAGTAGCATTTATTCCAGAAATGCAAGGCTGATTTAACAGTTAAAAAAAATTGCCTTCCATTCCAAGATGTCTGAATAGGAACAGCTCCAGTGCGTAGCTCCCAACATGACCAACACAGAAGATGGGTGATTTTTGCATTTCCAACTGAGGTATCTGGTTCATGTCACTGAGACTGGTTGGACGGTGGGTGGAGGCCACGGAGGGTGAGCCAAAGCAGGGTGAGGCATCGCCTCACTCAGGAAGCACAAGGAGTCAGGGGATTTCCCTTTCCTAGCTAAGGGAAGCCATGACAGACTATACCTGGAAAAACGGGACACTCCTGACCAAATATTGTGCTTTTCCCACAGTCTTAGCAACTGGCAGACCAGGAGATTCTCTCCCATGCCTGGCTTGGTGGGTCCCACACTCATGGAGCCTTGCTCACTGCTAGCACAGCAGTCTGAGATCAATCTGCAAGGCTGCAGCCTGGCGCGGGGAGGGGCATCTGCCATTGCTGAGGCTTGAGTAGGTAAACGAAGTGACTGGGAAGCTTGAACTGGGCGGAGACCACAACAGCTTAGCAAGGCCTACTACCTCTATAAACCCCACCTCTGTGGGAAGGGCATGGCTGAACAAAAGGCAGCAGAAACTTCTGCAGACTTAAATGTCCCTGTCTGACAGCTCTGAAGAGAGCAGTGGTTCTCCCAGCATGGCACTTGAGCTCTGAGAACAGACAGACTGCCTCCTGAAGTGAGTCCCTGAGCCACGTGTAGCCTAACTGGGAGACATCTCCCAGTAGGGGCTGAAAGACACTTCACACAGGTGGGCGCCTTCTGAGACGTAGCTTCCAGAGAAAGGATCAGGCAGCCATATTTGCCATTCTGCAGTATTTGCTGTTCTACAGCCTCAACTGGTGATACCCAGGCAAACAGGGTCTGGAGTGGACCTGTAGCAAATTCCAACAGACCTGCAGCTGAGGCACATGACCGTTAGAAGGAAAACTAACAAACAGAAAGAAATAGCATCAACATCAACAAAAAGGACATCCACACCAAAATCCCATCTGTAGGTCACCAACATCAAAGACCAAAGGTAGATAAAACCACAAAGATGAGGAGAAACCAGAGCAGAAAAACTGAACATTCTAAAAACCAGAGCAACTCTTCCTCTCCAAAGGATCACAGCTCCTTGCCAGCAACGGAACAAAGCTGGATGGACAATGACTTTGAGGAACTGACAGAAGTAGGCTTCAGAAGGTTGGTAATAACAAACTTCTCTGAGCTAAAGGAGCATATTCTAACCCATCGCAAGAAGCTAAAAACCTTAAAAAAAAGTTAGATGAATGGCTAACTAGAATAAACAGTGTAGAAAAGACCTTACATAACCTGAGGAAGCTGAAAACCATGGCATAAGAATATCGTGACACATGCACGAGCTTCAATAGCTGATTCGATCAAGTGGAAAAAAGGATATCACTGACTGAAGATCAAATTAATGAAATAAAGTGAGAAGACAAGAATAGAGAAAAAAGAGTAAAAAGAAACAAACAAAGCCTCCAAGAAATAGGGGACTATGTGAAAAGACCAAGTCTACATTTGATTGGTGTACCTGAAAGTGACAGGGAGAATGGAACCAACTTGGAAAACACTCTTCAGGAAAACACTCAACTATCCTGAAGATACCCTGAAGATCCACGAAAACTTCCCCAACCTCGCAAGGTAGGCCAACATTCAAATTCAGGAAATATAAAGAACACCACAATGATACTCCTCGAGAAGAGCAACTTCAAGACACACAATTGTCAGATTCACCAAGGTTGAAATGAAGGAAAAAATATTAAGGGCAGCCAGAGAGAAAGGTCAGGTTACCCAAAAAGGGAAGCCCATCAGACTAAAAGCGGGTCTCTCAGCAGAAACTCTATAAGCCAGAAGAGAGTGGGGGCCAATATTCAACATTCTTAACGAAAATAATTTTCAACCCAGAATTTCGTATCCAGCCAAACTAAGCTTCATAAGCGAAGGAGAAATAAAATCCTTTACAGACAAGCAAATGCTGAGAGATTTTGTCACCACCAGGCCTGCCTTACAAGAGCTCCTGAAGGAAGCATTAAGCATGGAAAGGAACAACCGGCACCAGCCACTGCAAAAACATGCCAAATTGTAAAAACTATCGATGCTATGAAGAAACTGTATCAATTAATAGGCAAAATAACCAGCTAACATCATAATGACAGGATCAAATTCACACGTCACAATATTAACCTTAAATGTAAATGGGCTAAATGCCCCAGTTAAAAGACACAGACTGGCAAACTGGATAAAGAGTCAAGACCCATCAGTGTGCTATATTCAGGAGACCCATCTCACGTGCAGAGACACACATAGGCTCAAAATAAAGGGATGGTGGAAGATCTACCAAGCAAACAGAAAGCAGAAAAAAAAGCAGGGATTGCAATCCTAGTCTCTAATTAACAGGCTTTAAACCAACAAAGATCAAAAGAGACAAAGAAAGCCATT
>NW_012105098.1:1923460-1931583 GCF_000951045.1 Mandrillus leucophaeus | reverse complement strand
CATAGGCATGGGCAAGGACTTCATGACTAAAACACCAAAAGCAATGGCAACAAAAGCCAAAATTGACAAATGGGATCTAATTAAACTAAAAAGCTTCTGCACAGCAAAAGAAACTACCATCAGAGCGAACAGGCCAACTACAAAATGGGAGAAAATTTTTGCAATCTACCCATCCGACAAAGGGCTTATATCCAGAATCTACAAAGAACTTAAACAAATTTACAAGAAAAAAACAACCCCATCAAGAAGTGAGCAAAGGCTATGAACAGACACTTCTCAAAAGAAGACATTTATGCAGCCAACAGACACATGAAAAAATGCTCATCATCTCTAACCATCAGAGAAATGCAAATCAAAACCACAAGGAGATACCATCTCACACCAATTAGAACACAAGCTAGAGAGGATGTGGAGAAACAGGAACACTTTTACACTGTTGGTGGGAAGGTAGATTAGTTCAACTACTGTGGAAGACAGTGTGGCGATTCCTCAAGGATCTAGAACTAGAAAGACCATTTGACCCAGTGATCCCATTACTGGGTATATACCCAAAGGATTATAAATAATGCTACTATAAAGACACCTGCACACGTACGTTTATTTTGGCACTATTCACAGTAGCAAAGACTTGGAACCAGCCCAAATGTCCATCAATGATAGACTGAATTAAGAAAATGTGGCACATATACACCATGGAATTCTATGCAACCATAAAAAAGACTGAGTTCATCCAGGGACATGGATGAAGCTGGAAACCATCATTCTCACAAACTATGACAGGGACAGAAAACCAAACACACCATTTTCTCACTCATAGGTGGGAACTGAACAATGAAACACTTGGACACAGGGCGGGGAACATCACACATCAGAGCCTGTCAGGCGGTGGGGGACTAGAGGAGGGATAGCATTAGGATAAATATCTAATGTAAATGACGAGTTGATGGGTGCAGCAAACCAACATGGCACATGTATACCTATGTAACAAACCTGCATGTTGTGCACATGTACTCTAGATCTTAAAGTATAATTTTTTTAAAAATCAATGTAATTCACCATATTAAGAGAAAAAGGGAAAAACCATATGATAATCTCAGTAGATACAGATAAAGAGACTAATTAAATCCAACATCCATTCATGATTTAAAAAAAGAAAAAAAAGATCCTGGAAAACAAGGAATAGAAGGGTACTTTCTCAACCACATAAAAACTTACTTATGAAAAACAAACAGTTATTCCTATATCTGTTTGTCTATATTTTAAAAACAAGCTAAGTGAATCACTGAGTTAGTAAACTCATAGGCTACAAGATCAATATATAAACAAAAACTTTTTCTATATGGTAGCAACAAACTATTGGAAATTAAATGTTTTTAATACCGATTATCATAGCATCAAAACATGAAATACTTGGGAATAAACATAATATATACAAGATCTGTACACTGGAAACCACAAAATAATCTTGAGAGATATTTTTTAAATCTCAATAAATGGAAATAAATACTATGTTCATGAACTGGAAAATTCAGTATTATTAAATTGATCAACAGGTTCAACACAATATAAATTCCGATATTAACACAATCCCAATATAAATTCCAACAGTCTTTCTCTTCTTGTAAAGGTTGACAAGTCAGTTTTAAAATACTTATGTAAACGCAGAGAAACCAGGATAGCAAAGAAATCTCTGGAAAAGAAATGTAGGGACTCACATTGCCTGATTTCAAGATTTCAAGAGTGTGGTATTGACATAAATTTACATATATAGATGAAAGAGATGGAATAGAGTCCAGAAACAGACACACAGAGAAATGGTCAACTTTCGCTAAAGGTGGCAAGGCAATTCAATGGAAAAAGAATAATATTTTCAAGAAATTGTACTAGAAAAATATACAAAGGAAATAAAAGACATTTACCTCACACTAGAATTCAGGAAAAATTCTTTTTGAAAAGGACCATACACCTACATGTAGGGGTTAAAACTATAAACACTGTAAAAGAAAAAATAGGATAAAGTATTGTGACCTTACATTAGGCAAGGATTTCTTACACAGAAAAACATAAATTATACAAGAAAAAATAATTGAATTTTATTAATTACTTTTTTACTGTTAAAAAGCAATTATTAAGAAAAAGCAAGCCATTATACATATACATAAATATGTGTATGTATACGCACACATACATATATACATAGGTTAGTACAAAAACATGTATTTCCTTGCTCTGTCAGCTGAGAGGCCCCATAAACAATGATACTCCAATGAGCACACCTAGCACCCAAGCCTTGGATTCTAATACTGTTCTCCAATAAGGTAAAAGTATTACTTGGAGAAATGGATGATTCTAGGACTGAAGCAAGAAATGTACAAGGTAAGCATGGCCAGGTGTGGTGGCTCACGCCTGTAATCCCAACACTGGGAGGCCCAGGCAGGAGAATCACTTGAGCTCAGGAATTCCAGACCACCCTGGGAAACACAGTGAAACCCCATCTCTAAAAAAAAAAAAAAATACAAAAATTAACCAGGCAGGCACCTGTAGTCCCAGCTACTGAGAGGCTGAGGTGGGAGGATGGCTTGAGCCTGGGAGGCTGAGGTTGCAATGAGCTGTGATTATGCCACTGCACTCCACCAGCCTGGGCAACAGAGTGAGACACTCTCAAAAGAAAAAAAAAGAAATAAGCCTGGAGCATCTTATACTACCAGAAAGTAAGGAAGTGTTCAAAAATTAAAAAAAAGAACTCACAATGATGGGGATATACCAAAGGGCCACAAGGGCCAACTGAAAGAGCTCCCAATGGCCAAAGCAGAAACAATTTGAGCAACAAAATAAATAAAGCAGTATTAGACTACAACTAAAAGGATAAAATATCCATGAGTCCATACTGATATAGATTCATTACTGAATGAATGAATAAATAAATAGGAGGAAAAAGAAAATTTTTGCAAAAGAATTCCAAAAATATTAGCTATTCCATGCTCAAAAAGGTGAAGCATAACTCTCCATTCCTTAAGTGTGAGGTATGTATACTGACTTCTTTCTGAAGAATACAGTAAATGTGTAGGGTGAATAAAGAATACCTTTACTGTGGAAAAACCCAGCAAACACTACACTGTGTAAGGCATGTGACAGAAGTCCACATCAACAGCAATAAGTCATGGTCATAATATGTACCCTTGATATCATATGACGAGAATGAAAATTTATCTCTAAGCCCTTCCACCTAAAACCCCATAACCCCATTGTAATCATGACAAAAATATCATACAAATCTTAATTGAGGGACACTCCACAAAACACTGGACTAGTACTCCTCAAAAAGGTTATGGTCACAAAAAACAAGGAAAGTCTGAGAAACTGTCACAGCCAAGAGAATCCTAGAAACATGACAACTAAAAATGTAATGTGGTATCCTGGATGGAATCCTGGAAGAGAAAAAAGACATTAGGCAAAAACTAAGAAAATATGAATGAAGTATGGATGTCAGTTAATAATGTATCACTATAGGTTCATTAATTACGACAAATGTACCTGCTAATTAAGATGCTAATTAGGGAAACTGGATATTAGCATATGAGAATTCTCTAAACCAGAGGTCCCCAACCTTTTTGGCACCACTGAAACCAGTTTCATGGAAGACAATTTTTCCATGGATGGGTGGGGAATGGTTTTAGAATGAAACTATTCCACCGCAGATCATCAAGAATTAGATTCTCATAAAGAGCGTGCAACCTAGGTCCCTCATATGCGCAGTTCACAATAGGGCTCCTGCTGCTATGAGAATCTAATGCCACTGCTGATCTGACAGGAAGCAGAGCTCAGGCGGTAATGCTCACTCACCCACCACTCACCTCCTACTGTGTGGCCCAGTTCCTAACAGGCCACAGACTGATACCGGTTCGGGACCCTGGGGTTACGAATCCCTGCTCTAAAATATCTTCACAATTGTTTTGTAAATCTTTAAACTGTTATAAAATAAGTTTATTAAAGAAAAATGGGGCCAGGCACAGTGGCTCATGCCTGTAATCCCAGCACTTTGGGAGGCCGAGGCAGGTGGATCACCTGAGGTCAGGAGTTCAAGACCAGCCTGGTCAACACGGTAAAACCCCGTCTCTACTAAAAATACAAAAAGCAGCTGGGCATGGTGGCGTGCATCTGTAATCCCAGCTACTCTGGAGGCTGAGACTAGAGAATTGCTTGAACTCGGAATGTGGAGGTTGCAGTGACCTGAGATCACGCCACTGCACTCCAGCCTGGGAGATAAAGTGAGACTCCACCTCAGAAAAAGAAAAATGGGCCAGGCACGGTGACTCACACCTAATCCCAACACTCTAGGAAGCCGAGGGGGGTAGACAGCTTGAATCCAGCAGTTCAAGACCAGTCTGAGAAAAATGATTGAAACTCAGTCTCTACAAAAAAAAAAATATATATATATACAAAAATTTGCCAAGCATGGTGGTACAAGCATGTAGTCCCAGCTACCCTGGAGGCTGAGGTGGGAGGATCGATTGAGCCTGGGAGGTGGAGGCTGCAGTGAGCCACGATCATGCCACCACTCTCTAGCTTGGGAAACACAACAAGACCCTGTCTCAAAAAAATGAAAATAAATAAGTTTTATTAAAGAAAAATCAAACCACAGTCTGGAAGAAAGATTTTATAAAACATATTATCTCTTAAAGGACTTCTATCCAGAATTTATTTTTAAAAATCCACACAATGCAGTAAGACAATCCAAAGTTTTTAAGGGGCAGTTTTACACAGATTGCAAATAACACATGAAAACACGCTTAGCATCATTAGCCATAAAGTGTCTCTTATTGACCAAACTCTACTCAAATTCCCCTGAACTATTTTTCAACTGGGTTAGACTTTTGGACTTCCATGTTTATCTCTGCACTGTTCAATTTTAATAAGAATCTTGCTAAATCAGTCTGACAAGATACTCCCACCCCTGATATCTGGTCATCCTCAATATTTAATCAGATTCCTCATTCTCCACTATCCCCCAAGTGACATCTCACCACTGTGGTCTGTCTCCAGCAAGAATTCTGTTAGGTCGATGTCGATTTAGCCAGAATCTCCCCTTACCTGTGATGTTTCCTCTTGGTAATCTTCCATCCACTGACACTCACCCAGCTTTTTAGCTATAAATTGTCACTTGTCTATGCTGTATTCAGTTGAGCCCAATCTCTCTTCCTCACTGGAAAATCCCATAGCAGTTGATATGGTCTGGATGTTTTGTCTCCTTCCAATCTCATGCTGAAATGGGACCTCCAATGTTGGAGGTGGGCCTAGTAGGAGGTATCTGGGTCATGGGGCCGGATCCTTCATAAATGGCTTGGTGCTCTTCTAATAGCAATTAGTTAGTTTTCACTGTATGAGTCCATGTGAGATCTGGTTGTTTAAAACAGCCTGCCACCTCTTCCCTCTCTTTCTTGCTGCCTCTCTCACCATGTGATATACCAACTCCTCCTTTGTCTCCCACCATTATTTTAAACTTCCTGAGATCTCACCAGAAGCTGAGCTGATGACAGATGCTTGTACAGCCTGCAGAGCCAAGAGCCAAATAAACCTCTTTTCTTTATAAATTATCCAGCCTCAGGTATTTCTTTATAGCAATGCAAAAGCAACTAATACAGCAGTGGTTCCTACAGCTATCACAATAGTTCCTCCCTTGAAAAAAGTATGCCTTACCACCTTTCACAAGGGTCATAAATAATTATTTCATTAACAGTAGTCATTAGGGAAATGCAAATTAAAACCACCAGATACCATTATATAACCACTAAAATGACTAAAATTTAAAAGACTGACAAAACTAAGTATTGGCAAAACTGCAGATCTATGGAAATCTGAATGAATTATATACATTGCTAGTGAGAACGCAAATGGCAAATTGTTTAGCAGTTTTCTTTAAAGTTAAGCATACACTCACCACAGACTCAGCAATTCTACTCCTAAGTATTTTACCTGTGAGAAATGAAAGCATATGTTCACATAAATTCACATAAAGTCTACATAAAGACATATATATATTCCTAATACACCCAGCAATATGGGTGAATCTCAAAAGCATTACGTGAAAGAAGCCAGTCACAAAAGATCACAAATTGTATAATTCTATTTAGAATAAAATCTAGAAAAGACTGAACTATCATGACAAAAAGCAGATTATGGTGGCCAGGGGCCACTGATGAAGAGGATTCACTGGATAGGTATGAGGAAAATTTGAGGGTAATGGAAATGTTATATATCATGATTGTACTGGTGGTTACACAATTGTATGTATTTGTCAAAACTCATTAAATTGTACATTTACCACTGATCAATTTTGTTGCATGTAAATTATACTCCAATAAAGTTGACAAAAAAGTAGTATGCCTATTACTTGACATAAACTAATCAGCCTATATACTAACTTGCCCCTTATAAATAATAAAGTCACTTTTCAAGGGTGAGACAGGAGGATCACTTAAGATCAGCAGTACAAGACCAGCCTGGGCACCACAGTAGGACCCGATCTCTCCAAAAATTTTACTTTAAATAGCTGGGCATGAGGGTGCACGCCTGTAGTCCCAGGTACTCTGGAGGGAGGTCAGGGGGACCGCATGAGCTCAGGAGCTCTAAGCTACATTGAGCTATGATTGCACCACTGCGCTCCAGCCTGGACAACAGCACGAGACCCTTCCCTAAAAAAAAAAATAAATAAATTTAAATATTTAAAATAACATGTGAGAAGAGAAGTTTAGAGAAAAAAGAGTAAAAAGAAATTAACAAAGCCTCCAAGAAATAGGGGACTATGTGAAAAGACCAAATCTACATCTGATTGGTGTACCTGAAAGTGATGGGGAGAAAGGTACCAAGTTGGAAAACACTCTGCAGGATATTATCCAGGAGAACTTCCCCAATCTAGCAAGGTAGGCCAACATTCAAATTCAGGAAATACAGAGAACGCCACAATGATACTCCTCGAGAAGAACAACTCCAAGACACATAATTGTCAGATTCACCGAAGTTGAAATGAAGGAAAAAATGTTAAGGGCAGCCAGAGAGAAAGGTCAGGTTACCCAAAAAGGGAAGCCCATCAGACCAACAGCGGATCTCTCAACAGAAACTCTACAGGCCAGAAGAGAGTGGGGGCCAATATTCAACATTCTTAAAGAATTTCAACCCAGAATTTCATATCCAGACAAATTAAGCTTCATAAGCAAAGGAGAAATAAAATCCTTTACAGACAAGCAAATGCTGAGAGATTTTGTCACCACCAGGCCTGCTTTACAAGAGCTCCTGAAGGAAGCACTAAGCATGGAAAGGAACAACCGGTACCAGCCACTGCCAAAACTGCCAAAATGTAAAGACCATCAATGCTAGGAAGAAACTCCATCAAATAACGAGCAAAATAACCAGCTAACATCATAATGACAGGATCAAGTTCACACGTAACAATATTAACCTTAAATGTAAATTGGCTAAATCCTCCAATTAAAAGACACAGACTGGCACATTGGATACAGAGTCAAAACCCATCAATTTGCTATTTCCAGGAGACCCATCTCCCGTGCAGAGACACACATAGGCTCAAAATAAAGGGATGGCGGAAGATCTACCAAGCAAATGGAAAACAAAAAAAGCCAGGGGTTGCGATCCTAGTCTCTGATAAAACAGACTTTAAACCATCAAAGATCAAAAGAGACAAAGAAGGCCATTACATAATGGTAAAGGGATCAATTCAACAAGAAGAGTTAACTATCCTAAATATATATGCACCCAATACGGGAGTACCTAGATTCATAAAACAAATCCTTAGAGACTTACAAAGAGACTTCGACTCCAACAGAATAATAATGGAAGGCTTTAACACCCCACTGTCAACATTAGACAGATCAACGAGACAGAAAGGTAACAAGGATATCCAGGAATTGAACTCAACTCTGCACCAAGCAGATCTAATAGACATCTACAGAACTCTCCACCCCAAATCAACAGAATGTACATTCTTCTCAGCACCACATCGCACTTATTCCAAAATTGACAACATCGTTGGAAGTAAAGCACTCCTCAGCAAATGTACAAGAACAGAAATTATAACAAACTGTCTCTCAGACCACAGTGCAATCAAA
>NW_012105098.1:1920529-1923410 GCF_000951045.1 Mandrillus leucophaeus | reverse complement strand
GAAGAGAGCAGTGGTTCTCCCAGCATGGCACTTGAGCTCTGAGAACAGACAGACTGCCTCCTGAAGTGAGTCCCTGAGCCACGTGTAGCCTAACTGGGAGACATCTCCCAGTAGGGGCTGAAAGACACTTCACACAGGTGGGCGCCTTCTGAGACGTAGCTTCCAGAGAAAGGATCAGGCAGCCATATTTGCCATTCTGCAGTATTTGCTGTTCTACAGCCTCAACTGGTGATACCCAGGCAAACAGGGTCTGGAGTGGACCTGTAGCAAATTCCAACAGACCTGCAGCTGAGGCACATGACCGTTAGAAGGAAAACTAACAAACAGAAAGAAATAGCATCAACATCAACAAAAAGGACATCCACACCAAAATCCCATCTGTAGGTCACCAACATCAAAGACCAAAGGTAGATAAAACCACAAAGATGAGGAGAAACCAGAGCAGAAAAACTGAACATTCTAAAAACCAGAGCAACTCTTCCTCTCCAAAGGATCACAGCTCCTTGCCAGCAACGGAACAAAGCTGGATGGACAATGACTTTGAGGAACTGACAGAAGTAGGCTTCAGAAGGTTGGTAATAACAAACTTCTCTGAGCTAAAGGAGCATATTCTAACCCATCGCAAGAAGCTAAAAACCTTAAAAAAAAGTTAGATGAATGGCTAACTAGAATAAACAGTGTAGAAAAGACCTTACATAACCTGAGGAAGCTGAAAACCATGGCATAAGAATATCGTGACACATGCACGAGCTTCAATAGCTGATTCGATCAAGTGGAAAAAAGGATATCACTGACTGAAGATCAAATTAATGAAATAAAGTGAGAAGACAAGAATAGAGAAAAAAGAGTAAAAAGAAACAAACAAAGCCTCCAAGAAATAGGGGACTATGTGAAAAGACCAAGTCTACATTTGATTGGTGTACCTGAAAGTGACAGGGAGAATGGAACCAACTTGGAAAACACTCTTCAGGAAAACACTCAACTATCCTGAAGATACCCTGAAGATCCACGAAAACTTCCCCAACCTCGCAAGGTAGGCCAACATTCAAATTCAGGAAATATAAAGAACACCACAATGATACTCCTCGAGAAGAGCAACTTCAAGACACACAATTGTCAGATTCACCAAGGTTGAAATGAAGGAAAAAATATTAAGGGCAGCCAGAGAGAAAGGTCAGGTTACCCAAAAAGGGAAGCCCATCAGACTAAAAGCGGGTCTCTCAGCAGAAACTCTATAAGCCAGAAGAGAGTGGGGGCCAATATTCAACATTCTTAACGAAAATAATTTTCAACCCAGAATTTCGTATCCAGCCAAACTAAGCTTCATAAGCGAAGGAGAAATAAAATCCTTTACAGACAAGCAAATGCTGAGAGATTCTGTCACCACCAGGCCTGCCTTACAAGAGCTCCTGAAGGAAGCATTAAGCATGGAAAGGAACAACCGGCACCAGCCACTGCAAAAACATGCCAAATTGTAAAAACTATCGATGCTATGAAGAAACTGTATCAATTAATAGGCAAAATAACCAGCTAACATCATAATGACAGGATCAAATTCACACGTCACAATATTAACCTTAAATGTAAATGGGCTAAATGCCCCAGTTAAAAGACACAGACTGGCAAACTGGATAAAGAGTCAAGACCCATCAGTGTGCTATATTCAGGAGACCCATCTCACGTGCAGAGACACACATAGGCTCAAAATAAAGGGATGGTGGAAGATCTACCAAGCAAACAGAAAGCAGAAAAAAAAGCAGGGATTGCAATCCTAGTCTCTAATTAACAGGCTTTAAACCAACAAAGATCAAAAGAGACAAAGAAAGCCATTGCATAAAGGTAAAGGGATCAATTCAACAAGCAAAGCTAACTATCCTAAATATATATGCACCAAATACAGGAGCACCCAGATTCATAAAGCAAGTCCTGAGAGATCTCAAAAGATATTTAGACTCCCACACAATAACAATGGAAGACTTTAACATCCCACTGTCAATATTAGACAGATCAATGAGACAGAAGGTTAACAAGGATATCCAGGACTTAAACTTAGTTCTGCACCAAGCAGACCTAATAGACACCTAAAGAACTCTCCACCCCAAATCAACAGAATACACATTCTTCTCAGCACCACATCACACTTATTCTAAAATTGACCACATAATTGGAAGTAAAGGACTCCTCAGCAAATGTAAAAGAACAGAAATCACAACAAACTCTCTCTCAGACCACAGTGCAATCAAATTAGAACTCAGGATTAAGAAACTCACTCAAAACCACACAACTACATGGAAATTGAACAACCTGCTCCTGAATGACTACTGAGTAAATAACGAAATGAAGGCAGAAATAAAGATGTTCTTTGAAACCAATGAGAACAAAGACACAACGTACCAGAATCTCTGGTGACACATTTAAAGTAGTATGTAGAGGGAAATTTATAACACTAAATGCCCACAAGAGAAAGCAGGAAAAATCTAAAATCGACACCCTAACATCACAATTAAAAGAATTAGAGAAGCAAGAGCAAACAAATTCAAAAACTATCAGAAGGCAAGAAATAACTAAGATGAGAGCAGAATTGAAGGAGATAGAGACACAAAAAAACCTTCAAAAAAAAAAACAGTGAATCCAGGAGCTGGTTTTTTGAAAAGATCAACAAAATAGACCGCTAGCGAGACTAATAAAGAAGAAAAAAGAGAAGAATCAAATAGATGCAACAAAAAATGACAAAGGGGATATCACCACTGACCCCACAGAAATACAAACGACCATCAGAGAATACTATAAACAACTCTATGCAAATAAACTAGAAAATCTAGAAGAAATGGATAAATTCCTGGACACATACACCTTCCCAAGACTAAACCAGGAAGAAGTT
>NW_012105098.1:1917706-1918156 GCF_000951045.1 Mandrillus leucophaeus | reverse complement strand
TAACGAAATGAAGGCAGAAATAAAGATGTTCTTTGAAACCAATGAGAACAAAGATACAACATACCAGAATCTCTGGGACACATTTAAAGCAGGGTTTAGAGGGAAATTTATAGCACTAAATGCCCACAAGAGAAATTGACACCCTCACATCACAATTAAAGAATTAGAGAAGCAAGAGCAAACACATTCAAAAGCTAGCAGAAGGCAAGAAATAACGAAGATTAGAGCAGAACTGAAGGAGACAGAGACACAACAAACCCTTCAAAAAATTAGTGAATCCAGAAGCTGGTTTTTTGAAAAGATTAACAAAATTGATAGACCGCTAGCAAGACTAATAAAGAGGAAAAGAAAGAAGAATCAAATAGATGCAATAAAAAATGATGAGGGGGATATCACCACCAACCCCACAGAAATACAAACTACCATCAGAGAATACTATAAACACCTCTA
>NW_012105098.1:1873684-1913486 GCF_000951045.1 Mandrillus leucophaeus | reverse complement strand
TGACGAGTTAATGGGTGCAGCACACCAACATGGCACATGTATACATATGTAACAAACCTGCACATTGTGCACATGTACCCTAGAACTTACAGTATAATAAAAAAGGAAAAAAGAAAAATAAATAAAATAATATACATAAATATTTTAATTGGTCATCTGATCTTCTGATGTAACTCATTTTGCATAATTAATAATCATGTCCACTAAGTAGCCAGTGATCCTTTCAAAATCTGTCAGACTGTCACTCTTCTGTTCATAAACCTACAATACTTTCCCATCACACTTAGAATAAAATCCAAAGTCCTAATTTTCAACATTTACATGGCCCTACATGATCTGACCCTTCTCTCCCTCTTCCAACTTACTCCCCGCATTCCTCTCCCTTACCACACTCCAACACACACTGCGATTCCCTGAGCACACCAAGAACACCCCTACCTCAGGGCTGTTGCATCTATTATTCATTCATTCCTTTGAGATGCTGAGCTTGGTGAGAGATTCTAGTGAAAGAAGAGGGCCCATAAACACAGACTGCATGTGTGTGTGTGCGTGTGTGTGTGTGTGTGTGTGTGTAAAGATGCATGTACATGTATGCATGAATACCTGAGGTCCCACAGTGATTAGTATTACAAAGAAGAATGAAGTGGAATATGAAGGGACAGTGGGGTACTTTACCCTCTGAACAAGAACTCCCTTCCCCAACATCTTCATATGGCTCTCTCCCCATTTCATTCATGTCTCTGTTCAAAACCCAGCTTTATCAGAGAGTCCTTCCCTTACTGACTTATCTAGAATAGCATTTCCCCAGCCATTCCCAACCATTCTCTTATCTCTATTTTATTCTTCTTTATGGCACTTTCCACTATCTAACATTATACATAATTTTTGTTTGTCTACCTCTCCAAATAGAATGTAAGCCCCTTAAAATATAAGAATTTGTCTTTTTAGGTGCTATATCCCAATATGCAAGGCAATGCCTGGCACATGGCAGGTAGGTAATCAATAAGTATTTGCAGAATGAATGAATAGCAGTTAATTGTGACTAGATATAAACAGAGTAATTATTGTGAGCTATAACCTCTTAAGCAAGCTGATACTTATTAATTCTTACAGATTGCTCCTATAGAGAAATGTCAGGAAAATGTAGCGGAGTGTTAAGAATCTAATCTTTTCATGATTAAAACAAGAGAAATTAAACAAACTCACGCAACAGTATTTTCTGTTTCTAAAAACTGGAATTCTAAAAGCAAAATATATTTTAAGTTTACTCATAACTTTTCAAGGAGACACGGCTTTAAAAAGTGAGACACTCTTTGACTAATCAATGCAGCAAAGAGAGGGCAGAAAGGCCAAGAAGCAAGTCAGGAGCTACTCTCCCACAACGACATGGAAACCCTTTCCTATTAATGAAATTTTGGAACCCCAAGCCAAGGCAAAGATCTGCAAAGTATTACTCTTTCACTATAAACCACAACTTGTATTACCCATTAAATGTCCTTCGCTGAAAGCATAAAATAATATAAGAACTGTTTGCAAGGCTCCAGGTATACTGTACCTCTGAGGATCTATTATGAGACCTCTATTAACAGCTCTTACAGATGCAAACAATTTAGTTTTCAAATGTTGTACAAAAACTAGACTGGCACATTATAAAATCATTTTTATATAAGATGATTTATGTTTATCCAATTTCCAATCTTCCCTTAAGAAGAAGTCAGACATTAACAGGAAATTACTAATATGTTAGTACTCACACTCTGTCGGTCAAGTGCAAATTCAACAAACACATCATTAGATACATGAAATAAAGTAGAATATATAACTCTTGTTGAAAATTGAGTGTCCTATCAAAATCATTTTAATTGAGTTTGTGACCAGTCCAGCCAACATGATGAAATGCCATCTCCACTAAAAATACAAAAATTAGCCAGGCGTGGTGGCGGGTGCCTGTAATCTCAGCTACTCAGGAGGCTGAGGCAGGAGAATCACTTGAACCTTGAACCTGGGAGGTAAAGGCTATAATGAGCCAAGACTGCACCACTGCACACTCCAGCTGGGCAACAGAGTGAGACTCCCTAAAAAAAAAAAAAAAAAAAAAAAATCATTTTAATTACTAACTTCATTGATAAGCAGGTATTTTAACCTTCAAAACCCGAGAAAGGTGGGGGAAAAGCTTTTGAAATGAACTTTCTTGCATCTTTTTAAAAGAGTTACAAAAACAGGATATGTACTCCATGTCATTATACTCTTTTTCAAACTAACACTAGTAAAACTTGTATAATATGCCTATCTTAGCTAGCACTACTCTAAGAATTACTAATTTTCTGGTATCTCAACATCAGTTTTCATTTCCAAGATGAATGGAGGCCAATGAAACTGTATTACTGATTAAAAAAAATCATTGGGGGATTTTTTTTGTTGTTTAGCAGCCAATTAAGTTAAAATTTTCAAGAACTGAATGGTTAAAAGATTTCCAATTTAGATTCCTCTGTGGTAGTATAGGTTAAGAGTCATTAATTCAACAAAGATTTATTGGGCACCAATGTACCAGGCAAATCTTTTCTGTAAAAGGCAAGATATATCAACTAGTTCAGGCTTCGTGGGCCACACAGACAATGCTACTACTGAGCTCTGCCACTGTAGCACAAAAGCAGCCAGAGAAAATACACAAATGAATAAGCATGGCTGTGTTCCAATAAAACTTCATATATGGATACTGAGATACGAATTTCATATACTTTTCTGGTGTCATGAAATATTATTCTTCTTTTGATTTTGTTTCAACCATTTAAAAAAGTGAAAATAATTCTTAGTTTGCAGGCCATTCAAAACCAGGCATCTGCCCAGATTTGGCTTTCAGGCCATAGTTGGCCAATCCTTGATCGAAACCATGGGGATATAGCAGTGGACGAAACAGAAAAACATTCTTACCTACATGAAGCCTCAATTCTAGCCAAGGGAGACAAACAATAAGAAATTAAATACATTAGATAACATATCAGAAGTAAACAAGAGAGTGAAAAAATAAAACAGGTAAGTGATGGGAGTACTGGGGATAGTCAGAGGGCTTTTATTAAAAAGAAAACTATAGCAGTAGTTACAATTTATTTTTCCTTTTTTTTTTTTGGACACAATTTCAGACTTACAGAAAAGTACAACAGTCTAGTATCTAGACTATATAAAGATCTTCAAATTTCAATAACAACCCAAAAAAGGCAATTTGAAAATGGGCAAAAGACTTGAACAGACTTAAGTAAACATTTCTACCAAAAAAATACACAAATGGCTACAGGCACATGTTAATATATTCAACACCATTGCCATCAGAAAAATGAAAACCAAAACCACAAAGATTTTACTTCACATCCACAAGGACAGCTATGATGACAAAAACAGAAAATAACAAGTGCTGACAGAGATGTAGAAAAATTATAACCTTGCATATTGCTGCTGGAAATGCAAAAAGGGTTTGTTCAGTTGCCATGGAAAAAGGTTCAACAAAAAGTTAAACAAAGGCCAGGCGCGGTGGCTCATGCCTATATTCCTAGCACTTTGGGAGGCTGAGGCAGGTGGATCACTTGAGGTCAGGAGTTCGAAACCAGCCTGGCCAACATGGTGAAACCCCATCTCTACTGAAAATATTTTTAAAAATTAGCCGGGCATGGTGGTGGGCACCTGTAATCCCAGCTATTCGGGAGGCTGAGGCAGGAGAATCGCTTGAACCTGGGAGGCGGAGGCTGCAGTGAACTGAGATGGTGCCATTGCTCCAGCCTGGGCAACAAGAGCGAAACTCCGTCTCAAAAAAAAAAAAAAAGTTAAACATAGAATTAATTATCATATGACCTAGCAATTTCACTTCTAGGTATATACCCAAAAGAATTGAAAAAAGTTACTCTAATATTTATATAAGAGTATTCCCAGCAACACTATGTGCAATCGCCAAAAGATAGAAACAACTCAAATGTCCATCAACGAATGAATGGATTTGGAATGAAACAAACTGTGACAGATACATGAATAATGTTGAATACTGCTCCCCCAAAAAATGAACTACTGATACATGCTACACTGTGAACAAACTTCAAAAACATTATTCTAAGTGAAAAAAGTCAGACAGAGAAGGCCACATAAATGGCATGATTTCATTTATATAAAATATCCAGAAGAGGGAAATCCATGGACAGAAAGCAGATTGGTGGTCAACAAGGGGGAAAGGATAAAAGAATGAAGAGCAACTGCTTGATGAGTATGAGGCTTCCTTTGGGGAGATAAACAAGTTTGGAACTGGAAGTGGTAGTTACACAACACTGTGAACATTTTAATGCCATGGGATTATGCATTTCAAAATGCCTCATTTTCTATTATAAGAATTTCACTTCAATTAAAAAAGGCAGACACAAAAGAATACATAATATATTATTCCATTTACGTGAAGTTCTAGAACAGGCAAGACTAACATATGGCAATAGAGGTCAGGACAGGTGTTACCCTGAGGTGACTGAAGGGGGCACAGGGGGCCTTCTGGAGGGCAGAAATGTTCCGTTTGCTGATCTGGGTGCTAGTGACACAGGGCTACGTTCACTCTGAAAAAGATTCATGGAGCTGTCCCCTTAAAATAAATGTGTATAGTTTTCCACATGTATACTATACACACACAAAAGTTTTGAGACTATAAAATTCTCAAAATAAGATTGCAAATTTTTAAAAACCTGTTACCATTGTGAATTAAAGGGTCCAAAGGATCTCTCTGTATTATTTCTTATGCCTGCATGTATCCACAATTAACTCACAAAGTTTTTTTTAAAGAGTCAAAGAATTAAAATTTCCAGACTCCCATCCCCAAAGATTCTGATCCAGGTCATGTGAGTTGAAAGCAAGGGAATCATCATTTTTTAAAATAAGCTACCTCCAACAATTCTAATCCAGCCCTCACCTTGAGGAACTCCAATTTAAATGAATTCATCAACTGCTTAACTTCACATTCTCCATGAACCACATCTTGAGGGGGCTTATAAAGGCATCTATCGCAACAGCACAGAGGATATTGGGAGTAAAGAAGCTACAAATGATCCATGAGAGGCTACAAAAGCTAACCACTCTGGGGCTAGGATTCAACCCTGGAAAAAAATTAGATGGACTGGAGAAAAGTTAATAAAATGGGAGACAGTCAATGGTAAATAAGACATAGAAACCTTTCTGGGCAATCACCACAAATACAGCCATACATACTATGCACACACCAGGGATTTTCCTTATGTCTTCCATTAAGATGTAATGCAATCAAGATAAGATAAATGACATTGGAAGCTTAATATCCTTCAGGAAGTTATCAAGACAAAGTGTGAATATCAGTGCAGTATGCTTGGACTTACAGTATGTTCCTTCATCACAAACAGTAAAAACAGTATTTCACTCCTGGGACTAGAGGTAAATAAAGAAACAATTTGGTTCAACCTTATTTGGGTCACAGAGGTTTTGGATCTGCTTTGGCTTCAGGTCAAAATTCTTTGGAGTGATATACTTTGCTGTTAGTTCAAATTGTTTCAATGAGGAAGTTTTTTGAAAAGTCTAGTTTGATTTGAAGTTCATTTTCAAAATAATAAGTTAATATTTAAGTCCAATTCCTATTCTGAAAAATTAAATCAAAGCTCATTCCAGCTTTATTATTAGTTTGGTAGAAATCCCTATTACAACAATTTGCAACCTCTAGACCATTAAATTAATGAGCATTAAACCATACATTCATTTCCCTGGCCCTTGCAACAAGACAAAAGTTGGCATCTCTGTCCAAGACTTATTTCCAGCTGTACCTTAAAATGAAGTACAGTGCTACACAAGCTCCTACACTCAAAAGAACCAGCTGCCACTCAGCTCTGGCAGATTGTAGGCCTGAGAGAATGCATGCTCCATGTGGCCAGATCTCATTTTTGTCACGAGAATTTAGAAGTCCAGATGCTTATATTAGTCTCCTCATTTTTACATGTTGACAACAAATTCCAAGTTTTAAAAGCTAGTCCATGGGCCAATCAACACGCATTTGTAAAATGTCTCTTTTGCAATCTCTGGCCTACATCACTTTGTAAGATTAAGAAGGTCCAGATGCAAGCTTCTCCAGTGCAAAATCTAAGCTTGCATAAGTCTTCAGTTTTCCATACAATTCAGGCTTCAGGGAAAGTAGCTCTCTGACACAAATGACAGTCCTAACAACAAATTTTATTATCATGCTTAAATATTTAAAATATTCAATTACCTCTTGCTACTTAAAAAAACAACTAATATGGAAGTAACCTGTACTGCAGTCTACCAAGTGTCCACTCACCTTTACTAAAAAGAGCCAGATTAGTGGTCAGAAATGCTGCATATCTTCTGATTATAACAAACAAAATTTGTAATACCTTTTTCCTTCTCCAAAATGAGTCAGATGAACTTTCTACTCAGAGTACATAGGAAGTCATGGTATTTTTCTCAAATACCAGAAAACTAATAAAATATCATGGTAATTTTCTCAAATATCATTAGTATAGACAACTTCATCTACAACTTTACCCAGTGGTAGACTGCCTATCAAGATAAAACATGACATTCTTTTTAGAACCAGTAATTTGTAGCAAACACACACACACACACATTCCTTATACACAGAAGTGCATGGGAGGTGGGGCTATAATGTTCAGGTAACGTGCAAAAATGGCAAAGATATAATCAGGTAAAATAATTACAGGATAATAAGAATCTGTCTATAAATTAGATAACCAGCCCCCACATAGGCAAAAGTTGACTCTTCCATTGCCACTATGAACGTTAATGACTTCAAGATCAAGAAAGTAGGCACATGACATAAAATAAGCATTAAATTTTGAAGAAATCCTGGCATTCAAATGGACAGGGTTTACAGAAGAAAAATTATCTGGTAAACATAGATACAGTAACAAGATAACCAACTCACATTATCTGTTCAAGTACCCTGCCCAGGAAATTAAAATAACTAGACCCAGGACTTGCCCTTCCATCTTTTCTCCCAGCGTGCCCATTCACCATTTCTCTGCACTTATTTTAGGATATAGAGGATGGGCTTGAAGGATGTAAATCTATCAATTATACTGCACTTTGTTCAGTTCTGGAAAAAATGCTCATGAAAAGGAGGTAAAACTATGGCAAAACATTTTTTATTAGTAATAAATTTAACTGTGTTAACTTTGCTTTCCATGACAAAGTAATTAGAGAATATGGACAATAATAGAGATCTGCAACATAGAAGCCACAAGAGGATTATTAATTCCTTCTAAGTTTTGGTACGAGATTGATCTAAAAACAGAGTTGTCATAACTGGAGCTAATTGGAAGTCACATTATTTGTTATCACAGGACTACAGAAAGCAAGGTCAGAAAGAAGCTAGACTTAACATCCAATTTAATATCTAGTTTGCAAGTAGTTGCTAACTACAGCTTAAAATATTTCCAGGGAAGTTATTATATCCACGTGAATATGAACATGTTGTGCCAAAAACACAGAAAACATGCAGTTCCCATACAGCAGAGGGTGATTTGCCATTATAAACAGTCTTAAGTTAATGTTTGTATAGGAAAATTAGTAGATACTTGCAAATTCATTTTCGGATCACTGAAAATTAAAGCCAGAAAGCCTATTTTCAGCCATATATTGAAGAAAAGGCACATGAGATTATTTCTGTAGTGATGCTTCCTGTTCTTAGACTTATTCTCAGTCACATAAGAACATTTTCACCCAAATACTGGCCAATTATAAACAATTAAGACATGCTTTAGTGAGCTATATATTATTATGTTTGAGGTTGTAGCCAATTAATATTACATTTATAAAGTGTAAAAAGTTCAAGAATTAATGAACTTTAACCAATAAGTTTCAGCAGGGTTAGCCACAAAACACTTTTATTGGGTCCCAATGAAGTATCTTTCCTTCATTAATACAGAACCACAGGGCATACTTGGAAATCTGAGGCTCAATTATCTAAAAACAGTTCCTAAGGAAACAAAAAACTTTCCATTTTTGTTCTGTAACTGCTCCTAAATGACAACGTATTCTTTCTTTTTTGGCATTCTCTCTTTTCTCCCTATCTCAGGACATATTTACAGATGCACTGGCTGCTTTACAGACATGCTAAAGGTTCTTGCTGCAGTTGATCAAAGTTGGAATGTTTGAGGAAATTACTCAACTTAGACAGCCTGGAATTATATCTAGCCAAATAGTTCAAGCACTCTACTTTTAACATGTGTTAAAGTGATATTTTAGCTATCCTGGATGTAAGTTGAGAGAACATTTGTTTGCATCACATTCTGTGAACACTTGAGTCAAATACAGTATGCTGAATACCAGGTTTTAGTTTCTGTGACAGTTCATTTTTTTTAACTATTCAATTTATAAAAGACAACATATTTTATTAAAAAAAAAAAAAAAACCCTCACACAGCAACATATGTAGTAGAAACTAAGGCTTTTTATGATCTTCTTAAAAATGCCCAAGCTTTTCTGGAAATGTCAGAAAAAACTGAACCAATGTTAATATTTGTTCATTAGAGCATTTGTTAATCTGACGTAAAATATTCTATCCAAAAATGGAAACTTTTTTTTACTTTTTCTTGCACTGCCCACTATGAGCTCAACGATATTTTTATTATTTAAAATATTTTCATAAAAAGGCACTGCACATCTGCACTCACCTCCTTCCTATTACTAATCTGCCTAATTTACAAAGACACATATAACATAATTAAGCAGAAAAATGACATCACAACAGTTTTTCACATTTTTTTAAATTGAAAGTCACAGAATTCCAGTACAGTTACTTGTCAAAAACATAACACAAATCTCTAAACCAAAATATTGGCTTCAATAAGCTTTCACATCTGAAATAGTTTTAAACTTTGTTTTACTTGGATTATTTATGATGTCCAGGAAGAGGTTAGCACACACAGTACCTGAAATTGTCCTTTCCACAAGAGCTACAATAGAAAAGACAAATGTAGCTGTTTCTCCAGTACTGCCAAATTTGGCAGCCACTTATACTTCCCTTCAACCTAAATAAGTATACCTTTTAACCATATTGACAATAAAATCACTCAAAAAGAACCTAACAGACCATGGAATTATATAATAATTTAAACCATCCTTTTATCAAATGACATGGTCAGAACTGGAGAGGAAAGAGGAATAATGGTAACTTTTAAGTCCTCTACTAAGCTTTTTTTTAACAAAAAGACTTCCAACCCACTAGAAAATGTCGCTAACATTTGCACATACTCCAGAAAAGGGAAACGTAAATAAATTCCCCACTCTGAATGTGTTACAGCGCTGATGCCCTGTGTTACACTACATGCATGTCATGAACTGTCAGGAAATGTGTACACCATGCAGGAGGCTGGACCCTGAGCGAGAATGACTGCCAGTAAAATATGCCTGGCAATGGGAATGGCCAAAGAACTTTTGTCAACTGGTATGTCTAAGATTCAACTTTAAGCTGATTTCTATAGTAAGGTACAATCCTTCATTATTCTAACACTTAGGTAAAGAATACATGAAAGAGAGAGAGGAGAGCAAGATTTAGAATCTTGATGAGAATCTTAAAAATTATGTAACTTAAGTTTCTTCCTCTTTCTTTTCCAGATTCTGAATAAAGGGGTGGATTTGAGAGATGGAAATAAACTTAAAATCAAAAGGTAGTCTTTGAAATTAAACACCATCATACCAGCCTGTGATTTTCCAAACATAGAAAAATCTTATTAGCCTACCTCCTTCATTACCAAGAGCAAAACAAACAAAAACAGTAGATGTTAAGGTATAAACCTAATGCCGCAAATGATATAGATCCAAACAAACACAAATACACACACACACATACACGCACACACACAGAATGATTCAAAAATCACAACACTATAAATTCTAAGACCAATGAATCTAATTAAATCCCTTTTGTGTAATATCCCTATTAATATAGGACTAGAAGACATTTTACACTCAAAATTCCAAAAGTCTAAATTGCTTCCACATAGTCAAAACACAGGATTTCCACTAACTCCACCACACTACCATATGTGGTTTTCGGTAGCTCAAAACAGAATTCCAAAATGAAGTATATTTTTGAGAGTAACAACTCCCAGAGAAAAACAAGGGCACACATATAGAGTTCCGTGCTCCTCAGGAATTGCTAGGTCTGATCTTGGACCCTCTCTTCTACTAGATTCAGCCAGAATGAATATATCTGATGAGATCCACATACCTCATCAAGAAATGGCTGGAAAAGGCTAAAACAGTTCTTCATGTTCCCATTACTACAAAGTAAAAGCATGACAAGCTGTATACTCAAGTGTTTTGACTTGGTCAAAAGCTGACACCAGGTTTGCTACAGTGTAAAATTAATCTAGAATATAATCACTGATTCCGTTTTGTTTTTATTCTTAAAAAAAAAAAAAAAAAAAGGTGGTTGGGGAAGAAATCACTGCTTTTCCATTAAGCAGGTACTTTGTGCTAGAGAGCATGTGTCATTTCTAGGGTCTCAGAAAAAGAACAGATGTATCTATGTGTAAACACAAACAGTAAGTTACAAGTTGCCCCTTAGTACTAAAGGCAAGAATCAGCATCAGTACTCAAAAAAGCGTTTTAAAAAGAGCGTAACTTACTTTTACTGTCCCAGGCTAAATGGGCTCTGTCTGGTGCTTCTTTGTCTGCACATGGCCACCCACAGCCTGTCTTCTAATTAAATCAATGCTCTAGCAGCAGAACAAGCAAACAAGTTGCCTCCCATCTGCGTACAGCTCTTCAGGACACATTTCCCTTGTTCAGAAGGTGGAAATTCTTGGGAGAGGTGATTTTCTCTGCCTCTTCACAAGAAGAACATGGATACTTGGCTGGATGCAACTCCATGAAGTGTAACTGTGTGTGTACACCTCAAAAAATAAAACAAAAAATGCAGAGAAACATAAAGACTCCATAAACAGCTGGAATACACAGAAATACTGAAGCACCACTGGGAATACTCCTAAACAGATAGGCAAAATAGGGTCTTTGAAATAATCAATAATACCAAGTTAAGAAAAAAAAAGGAAAAAAGAGCACCTGAGGTCAAAACTCAAATTTCATGCAAGGAAAACACTGTAAGTACTACAAAAGAAAAAAGGTAAATCTTCTCCTTCACATACATAGAAACACGCCCCCTCTTACAGAGAATAAAAGATATTATCAATGGAAGAGAAAAATGAGATTTACAAGGGTGGTAGGTCTAAAATTAGACTCACCAGCCACATCATAGTTAATGAGCACTTACGCAAATGTGAGCTAAATGCATCAAGCTGTCTTTCCAATGTGGTCAGCTCTACTTGGGGGCAGGGGGTGCTGGGGAAAGAGCAAGGGACCACTCTGCTTATGAAAATATAATTTCTACAAAATTAAAAATGTACAGGAAACTGGAGATGCTCGTTTATTTAAATGATTTTAAACTTCCCAAATAACAGAAATGACCTTAAAGCAGACGCCCCTCCTTTTTTGCAATAAAAACCAAATGACTGAAGTAGGGTAGGGAGCAGGGTGTGGTTAAGCATCTGCTCACAAGAAAACCTGTTATAAGTTTCATGAGGGAAAAGGGAAATGTATCAGCCCTTCCCAATGTCCCCTTCCATCCTAGGTATGCCCATATGCCATCAGGAAGCCACACCATCTCCATGACCACTAGGCATTTCAAGGACTGGCAGTCCTTAGAAGTTTTTTCTATCTCCCTGAGGCACACAGACAACTTCAGCCAGAAGTATAAAGCCCAGGGAAGAGAATATGGCCTATTCCTGCAGCTGCACAAGAGGCCTGGGCTGGGGTCCACTCACAATGAACTACTCAAGTGTGACCAACATTCCCATTCTGGAGATGCCTGCCTTAAAGAAATGCAGACCTGGCTGGGCACAGTGGCTCACACCTATAATCCCAGCACTTTGGGAGGCCGAGGCAGGTGAATCACTTGAGGCCAGGAGTTCAAGACCAGCCTGGGCAACAAGGCAAAACCCTGTCTCTACTAAAAACACAAAAAATTAGCCAGGCGTGGTGGCGCACACCTGTAGTCCCAGCTACTTGGGAGGCTGAGGCACGAGAATTGTTTGAACCTAGGAGGTAGAGACTGCAGTAAGCCAGGATCATACCACTGCACTCCAGCCTGGGTGACAGAGCAAGAATCTGTCTCAACAACAACAACAAAAAAAAAAACGTAGAGATACAGACAACTGTGTAACAGTATTATATATAATAATATAAGTATATAATGAAAATACCTACTTTCTTTCTCTTACATACCAAAATATCAGTCATCTGAATACGAAGTTATTCTTAAAGGACTTCCCTAGAGTTTACAAGCAAGCAATATTTGTATTACACAGAGATCCAAAGACAATGAACTGTTTTTCACAGAATGACTAAAAACCTGGCCCAATATAATCTGCTCTATAAACACTAAAGCATTTGGACAATAAATGAGTTTTAAGCATGAATTAGCATCTTCCCCGACCATAGGGAGGTTTAAAGCATGAATCAAGTGAACAAAAAACTTCACAGTCCATTTTTAATAACATACGTTCAACAAAAGATTTTTAACAAAGGAATCTGTATAATTTGCCTTTTACTATATAAAATGTAAAAGCTATTACTATCACTTTTTTTTTTTTAGACAGAGTCTTACTCCGCAGCCCCAGGCTGGAGTGCAGTGGCGCGATCTCGGCTCACTGCAACCTCTGCCTCCCAGGTCCTGGTTCAAGCAATTCTCCTGCCTCAGTCTCCCAACTAGCTAGGATTACAGGAACGCACCACCACGCCCAGCTGATTTTTGTATTTTTATTAGAGACAGGGTTTCACCATATTGGCCAGGCTGGTCTTGAACTCCCGACCTCATAATGCGTCCACTTCAGCCTCCCAAAGTGCGGGGATTACAGGCATGAGCCACCGTGCCTGGCCCCATCACTATTCTTAATACACAGTATTCTACCTACCAAAATAATCAGTTTTCTGAATGAATTAACCAAAATTTCTCAGAGGTTACAACAAGATCTTCAAAATCTCTGCCAAATTCATCGGTTTTCTCACGAAAGATTATAAATTACCTCCCAAGTCTGTCATTCATATTTCACCTATTATTACTCATTAGACTTTTTTAAACCAGGTCTTCGTACTTTTTCAGAAAAACACCAATGCACAAAAGGAGCTTCAGGCACTATTTTATAAATAGTTCATTTTCTATCAGAATCCATGAAACACTTTCTACTTTAGAAACAATCCTAAGAAAATGGTAGCATCATGACTCACCCAGTTCTATATCCAATTTTCTCAAAAAAGAAATTCACATCAGAAGTTATACCATGTGAAATATGCAAAATTACGCACTGGAATCTTAAATCCACTGTCACTACTTGATCCAAAACTATTTTGAAAGCAGCCAAAAAAGCAACTGTCATCCAAATGTATAGTCCCAAATATGAAGACCAAATTCTTTCACAATATTAATCTTCTCTGCTGTGAGTGAAACCAGAGTTGTACCATCCAGTGAACAGAATTCACTTTCTCACCAGTTATTAAGATAATCTCAAAAAAGCTGTATGAAACAACAGGAATGAATCAATTTACCGATAAATCATTAAAATATGATCTATAAACTGACCTTTCCATTTCCTTCCCTACATTTTGAAGATAAACAAAATATACTTTGGAGTAATATCATTTGCATTTCCACACTGCAGAAAACCTCTCATGCAGGAGCAGCCGCCATCCCTCCCATAACTCTAAAGGGAGAAGGTGGTCAATATAATAGCTAGAATTTTTGCACCCGCCCTTCCTTTACTTAAATGAAGAAAACACCTCATTCTGGTGTCCAGAAGCGACAGTCTTAAGATGACACCACAAGTCTGCAGTGGTGGTGAAGAAAAATAAAAACACAAAATTATCAGTTTCTAAGAAAAGCTAAAAAATGATATGTCTGCATAAGTCCCTTTAGTGTGTGTGTGTGGTATTTACACACACACACACACACACACACACACAATTTCTTTTGCCTGGTCTCTTCCTCCTCCACCACATGGAGCTAAGATCAGTGTACTTTTTCACCATCTGGGAAAATACAAATTATCACATTTTTAAAATATACAGCCAGATACTCTTTCTAGGCAATAAAGACCACTAAACTGTTTCAGTCACTTCAATCCACAATTAGTATTTAAGGAATTCACATCAATTTCAACATCTGCCTAAGTAATAATATAACAGGCAAGTTTTTAAAATGTTTATTTATTGTTTCCTTAAGCTCAGTGGCAAGAATATCATTTTTTAAATCAAAAAGTATATCCCAAAGTCTAAAAAAAAAAGAATAGTGACTGTTTGCATCTGTTCAATAATTCAGACATGACTTAACTGAATAAACTGACCAAAATTAAAGATAAGTGTTTATTCTCAAATGAAACATAATAAAGAAGGCTCTCCAGAATTTTTCTCAGCACTTTTCAGTATTCTGAAAGGACTCAATACTGCTACTTATATTTCTCGAAGTACAGCAAATATTAGAATCCAATCTTCTTACACATCTTTCCATTGACCCAAGCTATTACAATACTTTCCCAACTGAACTCCATCTGAAAACCTATCCTGTTTCAAGGTAATGAATCACAATTATGCAAGGTGAGAGAAACTGCAGGGGGCAGTATAAGCATGATTTCCAATGTAATTCTTAAGATTGAGGAAAATTCTTCCAGTTAGTGTAAGCTTAACCTTGAAGTATTAACATATATTTCAATCAAAGAGTCCATAGAAAAATTAATTGTTAAAGATAATTAATTGAAATTCTTCCACACATTTAATAATTAAAAGTTGAAGCCAGGCAGGGTGGTTCACGCCTGTAACTGCAGCACTTTGGGAGGCCAAGGTGGGTGGATCACCTGAGTTCAGGAGTTCAAGACCACCCTGTTCAACATGGTGAAACCTTGTCTCTACTAAAAAAAAAAAACAAAAATTAGCCGGGTGTGGTGGTGCATGCCTGTAGTCCCAGCTACTCGGGAGGCTGAGGCACAAGAATTGCTTGAGCGTGGGAGGCGGAGGTTGCAGTGAGCCAAGATTGCACCACTGCACTCCAGCTTGGGCTACAGAGTGAGAATTCATCTCAAAATATATATATATATATGTGTGTGTATATATATATATATATACACACACATATATATATATATAAAATAAAATAACTAAAAGTTGAAGTGTGGGATGCACTAAAGTCACTTGGGGAAGAATTCTATGCTACCATTATCCTTATGACTTATTCCAATCAAAAATAATAGAACAAGAATTTTTTTTCCTTTAAATTCATATCCACACTCTTAAAAAAAAAAACACAGGTTATTCGAAACTATAAGTCCACTTACTCAGGAGAAATTCATTATTTCAAAATGTATTTTTATCATTTTTAAGTATAAATAAGTAAACCCCTTAAAAGTAGGATTTAACACTAAGGGAAAATAGAATGAAATATTAAACATGATATATAAGTATGACTTAGGAAAAGTAAAGTTATTCTAAGATGAAAAAAGAAACTTTACTTTATTCAGTTTTGCATTCATAATTGCCATTCTAGTATATTCTCCAGCTTTTCTCTCCGAGACCTACACTGACTCTATGCAAGTAATTTTCAACTAACAATTGAATTAGTTAAGTTAGATTAAGCCCTCTTTGTGTGTCTGTTTTGAGTAAAGGTAACATTTGGTGGTAAATACATCTATCTTCTTTCTTATGTCATTTTTCTCCTCTTATCCTTAACATATAGTTAACCTCTCTTTGATGCTGTAAAAATTGTCATTAATAGTTACTATAAATATTCACCTCATACATACCATTTCCAAAGCATCTCGTAACTGTAATAATTGCTAACAGTTATGGGGTGCTTACTACGTACCACACACTGTTTTAAGAGATTGTCATATATCATTCATATACTAACTCAGTTAATCTTCACAACTCTATGAAGTGGGAATTATTATCCTTATATTATAAATAGGGAAACTGAGTCAAGGACAGACTGTGCCACACCCAGGGACACATGGCTAATGACTGGTAGAGCTGGTATGAAATGGTATCAGTCATATTAGGAGGGCATCACACATCCCCATGTCAGATTCAATAGAAGTAGGTGCCCACCATATACTTTCACCTTTCTTGACTACATTAGGACCAATATGACACAACCAAGAGAAATTAAAATCTACAAAGCATGATCAAAAGCTGAGGTCCACAATTAAGCATGAGAATATACAGAAAACACGGCTAGAACTTTTGGTAAACACCTGGGCAATTTTCACAAGGAAAGGCATGAAAGGGTACGTGTGTTGGCATGAGAGCCCAAATACAAGGGCCACAACCCAGTCAACCTGGAAATGTTAACTTTAACTATCATCTCCTCCCTCAAACTCATCATTGTTTTTGTCATCATGTCTTACTTGATTCCCTAAGTAGTATTCTCAACCGGAAAAATATTTTTCACAATAATCCTCTCAATTGATTGACACAAATCTATCTTCTCCAAGTTTGAGCAGCAAGTCAATCTTCTGAAGCCCTCAATATCCCTTGCACAAATTCATCAAAGTTCCAAATCAAGAGAACTGAGAGAGCCTCTCTCTAGAGAATAAAAAATTATGGCAAAAGCGAGAGCCTCCCCACTCAACTCTTTGATGTCCATAGTAAACTGTGACAAACCTAACCATAACACTGGGACAAGACACACGTCACAGCACACAATTTCACAGTGTGTATCTGTTAGGATCACGAAGAATCTTCCCCTTCTGCTTTAGGCACTTCTAGACAGTTGAAATTTTTTTTTATTTTAAACCAACAGAACATACATCACTTTTGGGAGGTTAACTTCAAGGATTTTCCTACTGAAAACGCGAAACTTAAGCATCCAATCATTAACTTTTGTATTCATGAATCTCATAAAAAAAAAAAAAAAAAAAAGAAAAAAGAAAGGAATTTAACCAACTTTTATATTACTCTGAAAAGTCACCAATGAAAAAAACAATATCATAGGCTTCTTTATAACTTTGCTAATACTGGTGGGAAACACTGGTCATATAATTTATGGTTGACTAACTTAACAGTTTCATGTCATTTAAGAACAATAAAGATAAACTCACAAATATTTTAAATAAAACAGAGAAAAGAAATACCTCAAGTTCCACCAGTGCTGCAGTCACTGCGTCAGTTGCAAGAGCACCAGCCTGCAGCTTTTCAATTGCCTATGAAACCAAGGGGAGAGATTATTCATTGCAAAATCCCAACTTCTCAAACTTTCCAAAAGCTTAAAGAAGTATGGGAGACACTCAGATTAATAAAAATTGACCACTAGTTCCATTCCATACTTTAAGGCATAAACTACTCAGATTTAAAACAAGCAAGTGTTTATATCTAGGTTAATTGGTAATATGGCTCACTTAATATTATTCAAATTAAAACAATAAAATCTAACTATTAAATGAAAAGTACAAGGAATTTAGTAAGCTTCATTCATTGTAAGGCAATTCAAAATAGCCACAGAAATTGTATGACCCAGTTTGGTTCAAATATCCTGACAATTCATATTTTATATAGATAACTAAATCACAAACTAATCATTTCTCCTCCCACTGTTAATGCTCTCCATACCTAAAAAGAAGTGACTGTCAGTCACAGGGGCATGCCAGAATCTGAGGATAAAAACATACATTTGACAAAAACATTTTGGATACTACAATGTAAATTCTAAATCAAGATATATCATATTATTTTGTAATATAAACTACACAGAGTAAAGCTCTATAAAATCACCTGGTCTTGAGCATAAATTAGGAGAGGAAAAGAGAGAGAAGGGAAAGTCATTTATAAATGAATTATTAACATTCCAATTTAGTCAACAAAGAGAAAGCTCAAAAACTAAGAACTGTATTCCTAAACTTTTAAGAAGTTTATTCATTGTAAATATTAAAAAGGCTAAGTATACAATTCAAATGTATTAGATTTCTAGGACTATAGTTATATAAAACCCATTTATTTTCAGATGATAGAAAAATTTCACACTTTGAAAAATAAGAAAAAATATAAAATAGCTTAGAGAACTTTTAGCTTTATTATTATAAATTTCAAAAGAACAAAATCCCCATAACAAAATATTCTTATTTATAGGACTTCATTCATAAGAAAAAGCTTGACTCTCTGACAAAGTGTAATCTTCTTTTTAATGTTATGTAAATATCAATGAAAAGAGCAGAGAGAGACCCATATTTACTTGATATACATTACTCAACTAGATTCTGTTTGCATAAAAAGTCATGGAAGGTTTGCCTACAAGACCAGTAAGAATCAAAATAAAAACAAACATTTCTTCTGAGTCCATTCCTGTCTCCACATTAAATATTCAACAATTTAGCAAAACCTCAAAAACCAATGGGAAAAAAGCACAACTGAGTACAAGGGCAAAGCTGAACTCTGGAATGACAATGAACTTGCTATGATACAAACTATGTCATGAAAAACAGAATGAAAAAGTATAGGATAATCTCTCTTAAAAAAGCACCTATTTTAATTTTATTTATTTTTTTCCCTTCATGGAAAAACACATTGACTGCCTTTAAGCTGTTTTCTCTATCCTTCTGTCTACAGAAGTTCAACATCATTGCAACGATTAAGAGAGATACGATTGTGTGCCCACAATTACAAAAATACAGACTTTAATCTGGGAAAGAGGGGAAAGAGCTAAGCATCATGTGGAGAAAAAACACAAAACAACACAAAAGGATCCCTTACAAAAACGAGCAAAATAATTTCATAGTCCAAACCACAAGACTGTCCTAGAAACGAAACTTTTAAATGTTAAATTTCGAGGTAAAATTGCTTTATGTTCAAAACTGAAATGCTTAGATCATACACATTGTGTTCGTACCTTCTGACAAGCTCGTTTGCATACATGTTTATATTCCTTGGCTTTGGATTCAGAATGATAACCTGCACCTATAGTAGAAAATAAAATCCAGTTGTTAATTATTAAAATATCAAGAGACCTTGCTTATGTTATAAAAATACTCCATATAAACTGATGCTGTCCTAGTAAAAAACAAAACTATTGCCCTAACTGTATAGAGTTTTATAACTTTTTTCTCCAATGTAAGCCTTTTTAATACCATGCCTTATCTCCATTTTCAAAAGCCCTTTTCCTGCCAAAAGCCCTAAAAATAGCTCATGTCCCCAAAGAGGCTTCACCAAGTCACCTCCCCTCTTCTTTTCAAGAACTTCTTTCTAAAACCAGGAATTCTTTTGATCTGGAGCTAATAACCCAGAAGGTGTCAGGGACAAAGTCCCTCCAGGTTCCTCTTTGCAAACGGTCAGAAAGCCCCTGCCATTTGGGAAGTTACTGTTTCAAATTCGGAATTCATAAGAATAACTCAGAAAGCTGGATTGCTTCTGAACAACATTTGAAGTTGAGGCGTCTTACATCTCACATGTCCACAACCACCACCAACTATACCATTCCTAACCAAACACTTCACATCCTCTCACCCGCTAGAGTGCAGCTCAGGGTGTCTCTGAAAGCTAAGTGACAGCACATTCATGACTCTCTATTAGAATTCCTAGTGGTCTCTGTCTTTTAATCAAATACCCAAGAACTTTCTCAAGAGAATGGCTCTGAATAAAATGGTTTCCCTACAAGGACACATAACTTGCTTAGTTAGGGACTTAACAATAATCTAAACAAGAAGGAGACAAAGACAAGAGCCCTTAAACTCTCTTAATTAGGCCTCTCTCTAATCAAAGTTTGTTAACAGAGCACTGAACCACCTATCCCTACCCACCCCTAAAGCCCCATAGGGGTCCAATGTAAGGAAGGTTAAGAACTACATCTCTAGGCCAAATGCAGTGGCTCATGCCTATAATCTCAGCACTTTGGGAGGCCGAGGCGGGAGGATCACTTGAGGCCAGAAGTTTGAGACCATTCTGGCCAACATGCAGAAACCCCATTTCTCCTAAAAATGCAAAAACATTAGCCATGCATGGTGGCACATGCCTGTAATCCCAGCTACTCAGGGGGCTGAGGTACAGGAATCGCTTGAACCTCGGAGGCAGAGGTTGCAGTGAACCAAGATCGTGCCGCTGAACTTCAGCCTGGGCAACAGAGTGAGACTCTGACTCAAAAAAAACAAAAAACAAAAACAAAAAAGCTACATCTCTAGGCCTTAGAATTCCTACAGGTCTGCAGACTCTGACACAAACCTAACCCACCTTTCCTCAAGGTAGAGAAAGCACTCACCCACGAAAATGTCATACAAGGAGTCAGGAAAGCAGAGATGCCCAAGCCACCAGAATCCACAATATACCCAAATCCTAAACCTGTTTTTCAAGAGAACTCTGAACATTCACAGAGCCTGTGCCAATATTTAACAGGCCTCCCTTCACTGTTCTGTAAGAATAGGTGATCTCAAGTCGGCTGTCTTAGATCTCAGAGGTCTCAGTCTTTCAGCAGCATTTCCTAAAGCACGGGATACTATTCCAAAGAGATGACTTCAGTGTCATGGACAAGGGGATTTAATAGCCTTAACATGTAAATCCTTTTGAAATAATAAGAGACAAGTCTCAGCAGAGCCCCCCTATATCTTTAAGTCCTGGTTAACACTTGCTAATTTCCCTGTTTAGCAATGGAAAGGTAGGCTCAGGATCCAAGCCACTGACAAATAGGATCTAGTTAAAATTTAATTACAGTGTTTTGACTGCACTGTGTTAAAAGTTATTTTCTCTTTATGGCAAGTAATACTGCTATTTCATTTAAGTAACCATAAACTTCATCTTTCAAATGTTAAGATAAAAAAGTGTTTAGTTGTTTGAGTATTAGATAAAACAGTATAGGCAGTGGGAAAAATCAAGAATCTACTACATGAATCACAAAAGTTTGGGCAAGTCTACTCTAGTGCTAAAAAAACTGCTCTACACTGGATGAGGACATGAATTTTATACACACTTCTGCATAATCAATCACTCTGACTTTCTAATAATTTAGAAGTGAGGGTCACTTAATTCACACAACATCCTACCATAACTCAAGAGTTCCTACTCTTCTTGCTGGCCCCCAGCACCAACCTTTACCTGAGAGTATGAAATTAAATAATTCAAAGTTATAACTGTTGAACCAGCTGGGCGCAGTGGCTCACGCCTGTAATCCTAACACTTTGGGAGGCCGAGGAGGGTGGATCACCTGAGGTCAGGAGTTTGAGACCAGCCCGGTCAACATGGTAAAACCCCATCTCTACTAAACATACAAAAATTAGCCGGGCAAGGTGGCACGTGCCTGTAATCCCAGCTACTCAGGAGGCTGAGGCAGGAGAATTGTGAAGCTTGCAGTAAGCCAAGATCACACCACTGCAGCCTGGGCGACAAGAGCGAAACTTAGTCTCAAAAAAAAGAAAAAAAAAAAAAACTGTTGAACCATTACATCATTCTGAGCCTTGAGAAGAAGGTGGCTATGCAGCCTGAGTCACACAACACGCAGTTGCAACTTTTGCCTTTTTCCTGTAAATAATTAGGAAGATCAAACAACACCAGAGATAAGATCCTCTCAAATCACTCCCCCTTCTCACAAAGTAAAAAGTAATCTTCCTCAGGATGTAGCAATCTGTAACCAATCAAATTGCTGTAACTTATGCACTGGTCTCCTATGGAAAATGTTATTATCCTGCTACACTTTTTCTGTCTCTACTTATATAAATGAAACTTTAACTTCTCCACTTTGGAACACTGACCCCCTTTGTTTGGAGTCAGTGTTTCCCAGGTGGACATGCTCAAGCTTTGTGCGGGAATAAGCTCTACATTGAATCACAGCTTCTGAATTCCATTATTTAAGGTTGGCAGGGCCATTATCATCTAGTCTTTGTCTAAGAGAGGAGGGACAGGGTCATGATAGTTATAGAAAGTAAGGCTTTCCAACTAATTGAAGCTTTATGTTATTGCCTGTTACAACGTTCAGACCTTTCTTTTACACTTTCCAAACCCTCACTCTGAATATGGTAAATCACTGTTATCATGGAAGATCATGGAAGATGCATGATCAACATAGTGTAGTGGAGAGAACACAGACGAGGAGTCTGAAGGCAGAAGTTCTAGTCCCAGGTCTACTTTTAACTGGGTTATTTCTGTAAATTTACCTCACCTCCTTATAAAAGCACCTGTGAGAAAATGGAATTAAACCTCGTTTTTGTTTTTTTGGATTTTTTTAGATACTCTGGATTAGATTCACGTAAGGCTTCTCAGGTTGCCCAGTCTAGATATGGCCAAAGGTTAATGGCCAGGCAGGACACCAGTCTCACAAGAAGAAACAGTTCTACTCCTCATTCCATATCAAAGCTAATCCTGCTGTCATCTTGCTTAACTACCCAGGGAAAGTTAAAAGGAAACCCAGACATTCCTTCTCTCTTCACGGAGGTCATGGAAAGTAGACTCTGAATGCAAGGAAATAAAAATGGCCAAAGGAAAAAGAGCCTGCTGAGGAAACCTGGGCAGAGCAGCACTGGTCTGTAACCCAAGACCTTTCAAAATGAGAGACCCAGGGGATGAACTTCACTCTGTCTGTCCTCATGGTCCTCTGAAGCAGAAAGATCACAGGCTGACATAGCATCAAAAGCACTAGACAGAGACATAAGGGCCTACTTAGGTGTTTCTTATGCTAGCTCTAGCACCAACCAGCAATGTGGCCGAAGTCACTTAAGTCACTTAATTTCTCTTGTCTTAAGGTTCCTCACTTAAAATATTAAGAAGGGGGGCCAGGTGCGGTGGCTCACGCCTGTAATCCCAGCACTTTGGGAGGCCGAGGCAGGTGGATGACCCAAGGTCAGGAGTTCAAGACCAGCCTGGCCAATATGGTGAAACCCCGTCTCTACTAAAAATACAAAAATTTAGCAGATGTGATGGCAGACGTCTGTAATCCCAGCTACTCAAGTGGCTGAGGCAGGTGAATTGCTTGAACCTGGGAGGTGGAGGTTGCAGTGAGCCAAGATCGCACCACTACACTCCAGCCTGGGTGACGAGAGTAAAACTCCATCTCAAAAAAAAGAAAGAAGGTGAACTAGCTCAAAAATTGTGTAATTATGCCCTAATATACCCACAGTCTAACACAGGAATCAATACAATTTTTTCAGCAATATTTTATTTTATTTTATTTTTTTTTTTTTGAGATGGAGTCTCGCTTTGTCGCCCAAGCTGGAGTGCAGTGGCACGATCTCGGCTCACTGCAATTTCTGCCTCCCGGGTTCAAGCAATTCTTCTGCCTCAGCCTCCGGCAGCAACATTATTTTTAAAAAACATAAACGAGAGTTTAAAAATTACTTTGTGTGGCTTTAATACTACCTAACCTAAATACATCTATTACATAGTTAAAGTAGATAATGGGGTAGGGAAGTGAAGACCAAGGAAGAGCTGCCATTCTAAGATCTTCTAAATGGGGAGTAAAAAAGGTCTTCACTATATCAAAGTCAAACAATCGCTTTCGTTCCAATTCCTCTCTGGCAGTTTTGCCTCCTCCAAGTGTGAAATGTGATTCTCAGTGTATTTCAAGGCAGAAAAAGAAAAATCGACATTATTGGCATCTTCCAAGCTATCCACAAAGCTTACCTGCATGAACAAGCACAAAGCCGCCTCGTTTCTCTTTATAGGACTGCTTTGCTTCCAACTCTTTGGCTGTTATTTTACCAGCCGAAACCTGAGATGATCTGGAAGGCAGCCCTTCTCCAGAACTCATCCCCTTCTCCATGGTCATTCTCCAAGATTACCATCTTCTATTGAGAAAGGGGCATACTTCCATCCAAAAGTAACTGCAGGAGAGGAATTACCCTGGAAGAAAAGAGGCAAAGATGGTATACATTCTTTCCACCAATACACAAGTTACTTACACAAATTCACGCAAAGATAACATTCAAAAATCCTATTATTAAGTTATTTAATTGGGTAATACAAAAAAGGTATCAAAGTTATTTATTAAAATTATTTTTTCTTATTCCCACTGAAGTTGGATAAAATTATTTAATTGGGTAATATAAAAAGATTAGAATTTAAATCTCTCTGTCCACTGATAGTACCTGCTTGGGGCCGGGCGCAGTGGCTCACACCTGTAATCCCAGCACTTTGGGAGGCCAAGGCAGGTAGATCACCTGAGGTCAGGAGTTCAAGACCAGACTGATCAACATGGTGAAACCTCATCTCTACTAAAAATACAAAAAATTAGCTGGTGTGGTGGCACACGCCTGTAATCCCAGCTACACAGGAGGCTGAGGCAGGAGAATTGCTTGAACTTAGAAGGCAGAGATTGCAGTGAGCCGAGATCACACCACTGCACTCCAGCCTGGGAGACAGAGTAAGCTCCATCTCAAAAAAAAAAAAAAAAAAGAAAGAAAAGAAAAGAAACATAAAGAAGTTACTTAGCTGCCTATCCCAAAAAAAGAAAAAAAGCAGGTTACTCAGAACACAGTCTGCATCCCAGTGTTCATTACCAGCCCACAAGAGAGTATTATTTTATTCACGTTAGTTGCTTTATAAGCACATTTTCAATAACCAATATGTGTAGTTTTCACAATTCTTTTCTAGTTCCTCATGTTTTTTTTTAATAATTTTATCTGCTAAATCAAGCAAAAATTTGAGTTTTTATTTTTAAGTTTCAAATTTGTTTGAATGTTTGGTTTTTGGTGGTATTTGGGGAGTTTTTGTTTGTATTTTACGTTAAGTATTGGTCCACAATGGATTGAAAATTTTTGAAAGCTGGTCTTTTATAACAGAGATAGTCTGAGAAGCACTGCTATGTGGCATTTTTAAATTCCCTTAATTCTTGGCTTAAGAGTCTATTTAATTTTTATTACATAACATTTTATCTATAAGACAAATAGTTTAAAATCAATCATATATACACACCATTGCATTCAAATATTTACATAGATTCATAAATGCAGGAAAACATTTTTATTACAAAAGTGCTGATTTTTATTAAGTAACAGTAAATTTAAATGCCTGGTTTTGTTTTTGTTTTGTGGTGGTGGTTGCCTTCCTAACCATGTTTTTCTTCCAAAGACTTCACAAGAATCTGCCTCAGTTACTTTTATTTTCTTTTGGTTATTTCTCACAATATTTCTCTGAAACAGGCTATCATTTAGCCATGTATGAGTTGACAAAGTGAATTTAGGGGTTCATCTGTCAGCCTATAATGCCATCATGTCTATATCATGCCATCATATTTGGCCCAGCCATGAAATGAGCTTGGGACCATTAGTCTAGAAGCACACATACAGATTGAGTGAAAACTCAGGCTTTGGAAAATTAAGAGCTTCGGCTAAAATGAAAACACATCTAAGCAGTATGGATTATGAAACCTCACACTACTTTGACTCACTGTCATCTGAGGTATTTTTTCATAAATAAGAAATTATAATAGTTATATTTTGTAAGAAAATACTGGCCAGCCACGATGGCTCACACCTGTAATCTAGCACTTTGGGAAGCCAAAGCAGGTGAATCACGAGGTCAGGAGTTCGAGATCAGCCTGGCCAAGATAATGAAACACCATCACTACTAATTAGCCAGGCATGGTGGCAGGCACCTGTAATCCCAGCTACTCAGGAAGCTGAGGCAGAGAATTCCTTGAACCCAGGAGGCAGAGGATGCCCTGAGCTGAGATCATGCCATTGCACTCTAGCCTGGGCAACAGAGCAAGACTTTGTCTCAAAAAAAAAAAAAAAAAAAAAAAGTACAGATTTCCCTATTTTTTTGGCCGGGCGCAGTGGCTCACGCCTGTAATCCCAGCACTTTGGGAGGCCAAGGCAGGCAGATCATAAGGTCAGGAGTTCAAGACCAGCCTGGCCAAGATGGTGAAACCCCATCTCCACTAAAAATGCAAAAATTAGCTGGGCATGGTGGCGCATTCCTGTAATCCCAGCTAGTCAGGAGGCTAAGGCAGGAGAATCGCTTGAACCGGGACCCGGGAGGCGGAGGTTGCATTGAGCGGAGATCGCACCACTGCACTCCAGCCTGGCTACAGATCAAGAATCTGTCTCAAAAAAAAAAAAAAAGAAAGAAAATACAAACACAATTATAACATCAACATTTTATATGGTTGGATGTAACAGGAATTTTAATATATATGAGAGATTTTAAAACATTGCTTCTCGACACTGTCTAAAAAGAAAATGTGGAAGGTGATTAATATTCCATTTCTTGAGCAATCTACCCTCCCTCAGACACTATCTGAAATATATTTATTTAGCAAACATATAAGCTCAACAAACCCCTCCAAAAATGCTGGCCCTAAAGTTCCACTGGACTGGGAAAGGAGCTCAACTAAATTAACTATCAATATATGACTCTATCCTCCAACTCCCAATGGTTATTGAAATATTTTTTATTCAGTTAAAAATGAAGCAACTTCTGCTCCAACATCAGTTTTTGTTTAACTCATAACTCATTAAAGGTCTGACATCTAATAAATAAAAGAGTGCCAACAAAAGACAAAAACAAAAAAAAAGGGCAAATGGACAAATCTCAGTTTGCAGAAAAGTTACATAATAGCTTAACTGGACAAAAAATGCTAAATCTCACTCAAAAAAAAGATGCAAAATAAAACTACACTTAAGTACCATTTTTTAACTTAGATTGGCAAATAATCAAAAATAACATATTTTGAGAGTACAGAAAAACAGGAGCTCTCATAAGTTGCTAGTGGCAGTATAAATTGGTATGACTCAACAATAGCAATTTGGTAAAATCAGTCAAAATTAAGATACAGACCCAAAAATGTCCTGATGGAAGTGGTTAAAAATAAAAGCAGCCATTGGAAGCAATGAGAAAACTTGATAAAAATATATGTAACAGTCTCAAACACATTTGGTAAGTAAAAAAGGAATGGAAATAACTAATTTGTTAAGGTATGGTACAGAAGTATTTGCAGTACCATATGCAAAGTATAAATCTGGATGGATAAACAAAAAAGTCATACAATACTGATTACCAAAGGAGATTTGGATAACTAATAGCAAAAGATGGGATAGAAATTTCACTGTTCACCCCTTTGAACCTTTCAAATTTGAACCATCTGAATTATTTACAAAAAAGATTTTATTCATTTATTCATTTACGGGAACACTAGGTAATGAGCTAAGCCAAAGAACCAAAACAGGGCAAGTATGTTTCTCTGAATATTGAATTTCTGGGATGCATAAACTACAGGAAATCCAAATGCGAGGGAGGGAAATCACAGTATTTGATCTTTACAGTTAAGATGAGGGAGAAAAATACATCATGACTGTAGATTATCATCAAATATCTCTGTGACGTTTTCATTGTATCTGTAATCATTGTAACAAATCATTATGTGAAACTGGTTTAAGTGTACTTAAATCAATACATAGATCCACAAGAAAAATGTCTAATACTTCAGCTAACCTTTGAGGTAACACTCAACACAAAAGGTTTCCAACAAAAAGAGAAACATAGGCACATAATAGGTTTAGACCAAAAAAAAAAAAAAAAATTCTATAGATCATTTTAATAATGGCTTTATTTCTGAAATGTTTGAACACAGACATTTTGCAATTTCCTCCTAGTAATGATATTAAAATTCATCATGATTGTTTCTAAATAACACTGGCAACCTGTCTATCCTCTGCAACTGTTGCTCAAAAAGTTAAACAGAGTTATGCTATGACCCAAGAATTCCACTTCTAGGTATATACCCAAGAGAACTCAAAACATATGCTACACAAAAACTTATACATGGATATTCATAGCAATATTTTTCACAGCACCTAAAAACAACCTAAAGGTCCATCAACTGATGATGGATAAACAAAATGTGGTTTAGTCACACAATGGAACATTATTCAACCACAAAAAGGAATACAGTGCTGACACACACTATGTCATTAAAGAATATTGAAACAATGAAAAAAAACAGACACAAATGGCCACATATTGTATGATTCCATTTATATGAAATGTCCAGAATAAGCAAATCTAAAGAGACAGACGGTAGATTTGTGATTGCTTAGGGCTGGAGGGAAGGAGGGTACGGTGATGGAGAGGGATTGCTAATGGGAGCGCTTTCTTTTTGTGCTGATAAAAATGTTCTAGGACCAGGCGCAGTGGATCACGCCTGTAATCCTAGCACATCGGGAGGTCAAGGCGGGTGGATCACCTGAGGTCAGGAGTTTAAGACAAGCCTGGTCAACATGGCGAAATCCCATCTCTACTAAAAATACAAAAATTAGCCGGGCGCGGTGGCGGGTGCCTGTAATCCCAGCTACTTGGGAGGCTGAGGAAGGGGAATCACTTGAACCCAGGAGGCGGAGGTTGCAGCGAGCAGAGAACGCACCACTGCACTCCAGCCTCGGCAACAAGAGCGAAACTCCAACTCAAAAAAAAAAAAAAGTTCTAAAGTTGAATTTGGTAATGGTTGCACAACTCTGTGAATACACTACATACCACTGAATTGTACACTTTGAATGGGCAAATTGATACATTGGGTAGACTTTAAATGGATAAACTGATCTTATTAATCTGTTTTAAAAAAAAAAGTCTTTTTTCCCATAAATTGTACCTTTCTCAAGTTACTTAACCCAGTGACCTTTTCTTAATATTCTGCTTGCAACCTTTGATTCTCTTGATCACCTGCTTTCCTTGGCAACACAGAAATCTACCATCCTAGTTCACAACCCACCTCTGACCCCAATCACAAACGTTTCCTTCAAGTTTTCTTTTTTTTTTTTTTTGCGACGGAGTCTCGCTCTATCGCCTACGCTGGAGTGCAGCGGCGCAACCTCAGCTCACTGCAACCTCTGCCTCCCAGGTTCGAGCAATTCTCCTGCCTCAGCCTCCTGAGTGGCCAGGAGTAAAGGCACGTGCCACCACGCCTGGCTAATTTCTGTATTTTTAGTAGAGATGGGAATCCCATGTTGGCCAAGCTGGTCTCGATCTCCTGACTTCAGGTGATCCACCCACCTCAGCCTCCCAGAGTGCTGAGATTACAGGCGTGAGCCACCACTCCTGGCTAACCTTCAGCAATTTCATCTACTGCCAACCTTTCAAAACTATCTTCTCAGCAAATCAGATGATTCCTAACTTTATCTTCTGTCTTAGCTACAGCCACAAGTTTTATGGATAGCTCAGTCTAGGTCCACCTCACTCTTGGCCTAACCAAAACACGCTCATCTTTTCCCAAAATCTAGTTATTTCCAAATTACTCCTTTTTCTCAATAGCACTACCCACTTCTATCTCACCTTAAAGTCAGTTTGGGTTGCTCTCAACTTTCCAAATCCCACAGATCTCTCCCTAAAGCATTTAACTTCCTTTTGCTCAACTCTTGTTCAGCTCATAGGCATGTTAACTTTTCTTACCAAATCCAGGCTATCATAAAACAACCATCTAAAAAAGGCTGCCAAAAGAAAGCTCATAAAGGGTAACTCCAATCAAAGCAAATACCAGGCCAAAAGACATGATCAAGCAATACATGAAAGAGGACATTTAAATTAGGTATCCAATATTAGAGAAACAATATTCAAAAACATACAAACCAAAATGAAATTTTCCTTACTAGCACTGTACTGGCACCATAAACTGATATAACCATTTTGAAAAAGAAAATTTGTAAGTATCAAGAGCCTCTAAATGTATAATTTTGTGTATATATACTATCTTTCCAGAGATACTCTACGTAGAAACAAGTCTATACAGACACAAATCACCACAGATGCCTCTAAGGAGAACGAGCCGACTAAGGGGCAAGGATGAAAGGGAAACTTAATCTTCTCCTAATAGCCTCTTACATTTGAAATTTTTTTTTTTTTACTTGGTACTATCTACCAAAAGAGACGATTTAAGGTGGCTGTTTCTGAGAACAAGATGAGTTTACATTAATTTGATTATCAAGGCCAGGAGAGAAATGCAGTCTATAACATTGTTCTTTCTGCAGGGACTTTCATGGCACTATTTTAAGATCTAAATCTTGTCTCATCTCTCTAAAAGATTGTTTTATTTTCCTACTATGTGATGACACATTTTTTTTTCTTTACACCACTTTGAAAACTACCACGTGCCCTGTTGCTGTGGTGTTAAAGTTTTTTGCTGTAGGTTTGCTTATTCTTTAAGAAGCAGTTGAAAAAGGAAGTAAGTCATGGAATTCATCCATCTTACAGCAAAGGGCTTTGACAGAAATCCAGTTCTTAAGCTATTATAACTCATGAATAAATAACTGTGTTGTTGCTTTTTTTTTTTTTTTGAGACAGAGTCTCACTCTGTCACCGAGGCTGAAGTGCAATGGCGTGATCTCAGCTCACTGCAATCTCTGCCTCCCAGGTTCAAGCCATTCTTGTGTCTCAGCCTCCTGAGTAGCTGGAATTACAGGCGCACACCATCATGCCGGGCTAATTTTATTTTTTGTATTTTTAGTAGAGACAAAGTGCTGGGATTACAGGCGTGAGCCACCATGCCCAGCATTAAATGAACTTCCAGGACATACTTAAATTCACCTTTGAACCAGTAATTCCACTTCTGAGAAAACTTTCTACCAAAATAACTAAATAGACAAAAGATTTTATGCCTTTTATACTGTGTTTAACACAGGATAATTTAAAATAACAAAAATCTGGGAGCAACCTAAATGTCCAATACAGAAAAACCATTAAGAAAACAATAACCTACACTTTTATGATCAACTAATTTTCAACAAGGGTGTCAACACCATTCAATGGAGGAAAGGACAGTCCTTTCGTCAAATGATGCTGAAACTGGATATCTACATGCAACAGAATGAAACTGAACTCCTACCTTACATCGTATAGAAAAATTAACTCTAAATATCCTCCCTATTGCACTTGACAAGTCTTAGAAAAAAAAATTCTAAGTAGATCAAAGACCTAAATGTAAGAGCTAAAACTATAAAACTCTTAGAAGGAAACACAGGGGTAAATATTTATGACCTTGGGTCTGGCAATGGTTTCTTGGATATGACATCGAAGCACAAGCAAGCAAAGAAAAAAAATAGACAAATCAGACTGCACCAAAATTTTAAACCTTTTTTTTTTTTTTTTTTTTTTGGAGACGGAGTCTCACTTTGTTGCTCAGGCTAGAGCACAGCAGCCTGATCTCAGCTCACTGCAACCTCCACCTCCCAGGTTCAAGGGATTCTCATGCCTCAGCCTCCTAAGTAGCTGGGATTAAAGGCGCCCGCCACCACGCCTGGCTAATTTTTGTATTTTTAGTAGAGATGGGGGTTTCACCATGTTGACCAGGCTGATCTCGAACTCCTGACCTCAAGTGATCCATCCGCCTTGGCCTCCCAAAGTGCCAGGATTACAGGTGCGAGCTGCCACACAAAAATTTTAAATTTTTGTTCCTCAAAGGACACCACAAGGAAGTAAAAGGACAACACATAAAATGGGAGAAAATGCAAGAAAATATTGCAAATCATGTATCTGGAAAGGGACTTACATTTAGAATATAGGAAGAACTCATACAACTTTAAAATAAGACAATTCAATTTAAAAATAGGCAAAGGAAGTAAATGGACATTTCTCCAAAGATATACAAAAGGTCAGTAAGCACATTAAAAGATGCTCAACATTATTAGCCATCAGTGAAATGCAAATCAAAACTACAATGAGCTACCATTTTATAAGCACTAAGACTGCTATAACCAAAAAGAAAGATAAGTGCTCCCAAGGATATGAAGAAATCAGAACCCTTATAACCTGCCGGTGGGAACGTAAAATGGTGCAACCAATTTGGAAAACATGTGGCACTTATTCAAAAAGTTAAACATAGAGTTACCATATGCCCACCAGTTCCACTGCTAGGTATATACCCAAAACAACTGGAAACATACGTCCATACAAAAACTTGTACACAGATGTTTATAGCAGAATTATTCAAAACAGCCAAAACCTATAAACAACCTAAATGTCCATCCACTGATGATGGCTGAGCAAAATGTGGTATATTCACACAATGGAACATTACCCATTCATAAAAAAGAATGAAATACTGATACACAGACATTGATGAACCTTGAAAACATACTAACCGAAAGACACCAGACAACTTAGGCCATATATTCTATGATTCCATTTACATGAAATGCCAGTATAGGAAAATCCACAGACACAGAAAGTAGATTAGTGGTTGCAAGGTCTGGGAGAGAAAGGGGAGAATCTAATGGGGAGTGACTGTCATGAGTACAGGATTGCTTTGGGGGATGATGAAAATGTTCTGAAAGTGGATAGTGGTGATGGGTGTATAACTTTGTGAATATGAGAAAAACCACTGAAATGTACAATTTAAAAGAATAAATTATATGGTGTATGAATACCTTAATAAGACTTTCTCAAGAGGAAAAAAGACAATCTATCCGTGCAATGAATACAATGTATGTAACTGTGCCTCTTAGTTATAACCGCATTTTACATGCATACGTTATGATCACAAATAGGTTAATATGAATAAAATATTAGAAAAAGATCAAAATGCTGGGTTGGCAGAACTATAGGTGATCTCTTTATAACTATTTCTGCATTTTCCAGATATTCCTTAATAAGCACTGCTTTTTTTAAGTGGTGGGAAAAAGTTTTATTTACAACAAACAAAAAGATAAATTATTAAACTCCCAAGAACGTAAGTACAAATTCCTTAGCTAATACAGAATAATAATAATTCGGCAATCTAATGGTCCCTAAAATACCTTTCCTTCCCCTCCCCTACAGAAGCCAGGAAAGTTGAACTCCCTCCTCCCGGAAACATGATGCCCTCGATTTCCAGGACACCTCCAGCTCCTGCTTTTCCCCCTCCTCTCCAGCTGCTCCATCTTCTCGGTCCTTTCCTCCTCCTTCTCCTCCTCTTCCTCTTCCTCCTGAGTAGTAAATGCTAACGACCCGCAGGACTCTCATCAGGCCTCTATTACTAAGTAAGGGGCTGCCTTGGCCCCAACCCGCCACCCAGAACAAGGCGCACATTCTCGGCTCTCTGCGAACCTCGGACTCTTGAGACATCTCCAGACCGAGACTGCAAAGTGGGTGAAGGGCTGCGAGAACTCCCCACGTACAGACAGTCCTTCCCCGATGGCCACGAGGACGTCAAGCCGGAGATGAGGCTGGGAAGGGGGACTACGGGGCCAAGAGCGACCAAGACTAGGGAACTAGGGACATCCTGGCCCCCTCCTCTAGCCCCGCCCCGGGCAAGGGGTGTCCTGCGCGCCGCCCCCTCTCGGACCCGGAGAGGACGTCCCAGCGAGCGTTCGGGGCCCACACACAGAGCCAGCAGCACGGAGGCGGCAGCGGCGCGGACAGCGTGGGAAAGAGGGACACTCACCCGCTTCAGCCCCGAGCCTTCACTGCACCGGAAGTAGTCACCCGCCCGTTGCCAGGGTGAGGAAGCGGGGGCGACATCAAGTCTTCCCATTGGTCATTCATGGTACCACGTGGCCGGAAGCAGGCTTCCGCAAGCTGCTCTGACTCCGCCCTCCACTTCGGAGCGGCTCACCTGGCCTCAGAGGTGCAGCGCGAACTCCACCTGGGGCTTCGGTCTGAGCTGCGCATGCGCTGTTGCCTATCTCTCCCCACCCCGCCCCTGAATAAGCCCGCAGGATATGATTGTATGTGAGTGGTTGGCAGACTAATGCTGTGATAAGAAATGAAATTAAACTGACCATCATTTATCTAGGTGTCGCTTAAGAGCTTACTTTCTTTCAATCCTTACAGCACTCTTATACGGTAGGGAAAACTAAGGTCCTGCCTGGATTGCTTGTAGGAGTTGGGGCACGACCCTTCCCCAGGACCCATGACTGATGGATTTTCCTTATACTTCAACCAAAACATCACGTCGAACTGAATGTAAAGGAAGAAATGAGAATCTACCTGGCTTCTTTAAGCCAGATGTAGAGGAATTTACACTAATGCAAAAGATAACACTTTCCTTACCACATTTTTTTGTTTTTGGAAAATTTATTCTTCATTAAAATGTGTTAATTATATTAACATATAATGGTTTCTTATTGTTATTTTAAATAACTTTTTAACATTTCAGGTTTTGTTTTTGTTTTGTTTTTTTGGATGGAGTTTCGCTTTGTCAACCAGGCTGGAGTGCAATGGCAAGATCTCAGCTCACTGCAACCTCCGCGCCCCCGCCCCCTCCCCGCTCAAGCGATTCTGCTGCCTCAGACTCCCTAGTAGCTGGGATTACAGGCGCCGGCTACCACATCTGGCTAAATTTTTTGTATTTTTAGTAGAGACGAGTTTTCACCATGTTGGCCATGCTGGTCTCGAACTCCTGACCTCAGGTGATCCGCCTGCCTTGGCCTCCCAAAGTTCTGGGATTACTGGCGTGAGCCACCGCACCCAGCCACATTTCAGTTTTGTGTTCAGTTTTTAATATAGCAAATATTAATAGATGTAACCCACAGAAACAAAAGCTTTGGAGTGTTCCCTACTATTTTGGGGAGTATAAAGGTATCCTGAGACCAAAAAGTTGGAGAACCACTGATACCATTATTATAAATATAGCCTATGTGGTTTTATTATGTAACTTAGGGCTTTTTTTTCTTTCTCTTCTACCACTGACTTCTTAGGGCGGGGCAAGGGGAAGAAGTTTATTACATAGTAAGAATAACAGTTTTTATATAGCAATAGTAACTGAAACCGATTTTGTTACATAGAAGTAGGATGGATATTATAACAAAACATAACATAATAACATCATAAAAGTAAAACATGTGGCATTGGCTTTGGAACTAGGTGAAGCAGCAAGAGCGGGAAGGGAACCAAAGTATTAACAAGAGTCTAAAAGGACTTGAGGAAGCTGCCAATGAGGGCTTAAAGGGAGCTAAGGAAGATGTTATTAGAAGCTGGAGAAAATGGGGCCCTTGCTATTTCGTGCCAGAAAGTTTGGCGCAGGCATAAGGGAGCAGATACAAACCATCTGCATTGTGTCCTTTCTGAATACTTCACCCGCGGAATCCATCAGCATAATAAAATAGTTGTTCTTTTGCACCTTTAAATTTGAAATGGATTTTTACACAGCAATATTAACTGGAACTAGCAGGAATAAAAGAAAAGATGTTAAAGTTTTAAAAAGACATAGACATGCTCCCTTCCATTTCTTAGGCAACCTTCTTACCTACTGTCCTGGAATTTAACTACATTATAATAATCATCTCCCAGTGCTGCTCTGCATACATTTATCTTGGGTATCACACCCCGATGCCACACAGGCCATCCTCTGGTAGGTTAATACTGCTCAAGTAAAAGTAACAAATTTCTTTGGACCCTTTTTTATTATTATTGAGACAGAGTCTCACTCTGTTGCCCAGGCTGGAATGCAGTGGTACGATCTCGGCTCACTGCAACCTCCGCCTCCCCGGTTCAAGTGATTCTCCTGCCTCAGCCTCCCCAGTGGCTGGGATTATGGGCGCCTGTGACCACGCCCAGCTAATTTTTGTCTTTTTAGTAAAGACGGGGTTTCGTCTTGTTGGCCAGGCTGATCTCGAGCTCCTGACCTTAGGTGATCCACCCATCTCAGCCTCCCAAAGTGCTGGGATTACAGGCATGAGCCACCCCGCCTGGCCCAGACCCAATTTTTAACATTTTTAACCTGCACTGGGTACGGTAACAATGAGATCCTTTGAAATATTAACAGTCAACAGTTGTAATATCTATCTGATTCACTCAACATGTTAAATATGAAAGGAAAGTCTATACTAGTAAATCTCCTTCAGAAAAAAATCTGATGGCCTCCCTCTTCCTGTTCACACCTCTCCCAAACCCGGAAGAGCAGCAAGCTGAGGAATTACTTCCTTTATCTCAAATAATCATGTCTGATGCATCTTGATATTTGTACTCTAAGTAAGCCCCCTTCTCCTGGTTCCCTGGGGGTCTCTCTTTGTTTTGTATTCTTGGAAAACACTATTGCTTTAACACATGTGTCAGAAATGTAGCATAACAATAGTGATAGTTTTCAATTGTTGTTTGACAAGTTAACACCAATTCAGCTGCTTAAGACAATATAAATGTAGTATTTCCGTTTCTGTGGATCAGGTGTCCAGGTCTCTGCTCAGATCTCAGAAGGCTGAAATCAAGATGTCAGCCAGAGCTGCCATCTCATGGGATGCCCAGAGCGATTCCCCAAGTTCATTCAGGTGATTGGCAGAATTCAAATCCTTGCAACTGTAGAGCTGGCCGCTTTCGTCTTCTTCAAGGTCAGCAGGAGCAGTCCTCTCTGACTTTTCCACCTTGAAAGAACTCAACTGATTAGGTCAGGTCCCCCAGGATAATCTCTCCTTTGATGAACACAGAGTCAATGATTAGTCGTCAAGTTTCAGGAGGGATGGCCATCATATTCTTAGCTTCCATCCACACTCCAGGGGAGAGGATCATTCAGTGTCTGTGCACCGGCACAGAAATCTTGCAGGCCATCTTAGAATTTTGCCTACCACGTGGAAAAAAGAAAGTTTCAATTATAGATGGACTACAACAACCCTTCAAGCAGTCCTATGGTAGACAACAGTTGTTTCCCCTGCCCAGCATAAATTCCTTCTTATTCTCCTGACAGCACCCAACTTCACTTCCAGTGATTGCCCTTCACCACTTGCACCCAGTGTAAGTTGGACTGTCCATCAGGATGCTCCATGGGATGATCAACTGACCCATGCTAAGCTAAAGCTGCTTGTTGCCTAGAGTTTGAAAACTGACAGCAATAATGCAAAGAGTAAACGCAGTTGTTCATTCAGCCGAGGTTACAGGGTTCCCTATTACTGTTCCAGTGCTTGTATTTTTCCAAAACCTGCTTCCTTAGTTTTTCTTTCAGTTATCTTAGGTACTCCCTATCCTTCCAATAAATTCATTTTTTCTTCTTTAATTTATAAAATTTTGACCAAGACAAATAATCCAGAGATTACTTGACTCCCATGTCAAGCCCTGATGACAACACATTGTCTTTGGAGCCCTGACAAAGACTGGTAAGATGAAACGTGGCCTACCTGCCATCTCTGGTTTCATCCTTGTTGTCTGTCAATTATCTGGCCAGCTATGTTGTCATCCCCCATTCACAGGGCAATATAAATGTGCTTCCTGCACAACAAACTGTCTGACCAGTTTGTGATTTAACACCTTTCTCTGCAATCTCTTAGTTTTTTTATTGTAACATGTAAAGAGTGTCCCCCTATTCTCATAAGCTTGTTATAAACATTAAACACAATTTTCTGAACCAGAAGCAGCGTCAACTTCTCAATCACTTTTTCCTAACCACCTTGTTTTAAATTGCAATCACACTCCCCTGTCTATTCTCCTTCCTGTTTTATCTCTATCAATAGTACACAGCCCCAACTAATCCTCTAAAATTTTCCCCATTCATTTAATGTATTAATCATCTCTCCTGTAAAGTCAGTTCCATAAAGATGGGGCTATCTTTATTTATTATTATTTTTTTGAGACAGTGTCTTGTTGTAGCACCCAGGCTGGAGTGTAGCGGTGCTACCATGGCTCCCTGCAGCCTCAAACTCCTGGGATCAAGCCATCCTCCTGCCTAAGTCTCCCAAGTAGCTGGGACTACAGGTGTGAGCAACTGCACCCAGCTAGGACAGACATTTAAAAAGAAAAAAAACATTTTATTGATGTTAAACATAAATACAGAAAAGTACAGCTTGATGACTCTTCATATAGTAAACACAGTGTATAACCATTCCTCAGACCAAGTGAAAAAAATCATGACCTGGCCCCGGGGTAATGCTGACAGCTAACATCACACATCCATTTTCTTTATATTTAAACATTATATGAATGGAATTTTACAGTATGAAAACTCTTTTATGTGCATTAATGTCATACTTTGAGATGAGTCCACGTTGGATGTTTATTCTCCTTGCCATGTGGTATTTCACTGTGATAATTTATCCATTATATTGTTTTTTCTTTCCAACTTTTATTTTAGGTTCAGGAGTACACGTACCGGTTTGTTACATGGGTAAATTGTGTGCTGCAGGAGTTTGGTGTACAGATTATTTTGTCACCCAGGTAATAAGCATAGTACCTGATAGGTAGTTTTTTCATCCTCACCCTCCTCCCACTATGTACCTCCAAGTAGGTCCAGGCGTCTGTTGCTCCCTGCATTGTGTCCATGTGTTAGCTCCCACTTACAAATAAGAAAATGTGATATTTGGTTTTCTCTTCCTGCGTTAGTTTGCTTGGGATAATGGCCTCCAGTGTCATCCATGTTGCTGTAAAGGACATGCTCTCATTCTCTTTTATGGCTGCATAGTATTCCATAGTGTATACGTACCACGTTTTCTTTGTCCAGTCCATCATTGATGGGCATCTAGGTTGAATGCATGTCTTTGCCGTTGTGAATAGTGCTGTGATGAACATATGCATGTGTGTCTTTATGGTAGAACAATTTATATTCCTTTAGGCATATACCAGTAATGGGATTGCTGGGTTAAAAGGTAGTTCTGTTTTAAGTTCTTTGAGAAATCTTCAGACTGCCTTCCACAGTGGCTGAACTAATTTACATTCCCACCAGCAGTGTATAAGGATTCCCTTTTCTCCACAACCTTGTCAGCATCAGTTGTCTTTTGACTTTTTAGTAATAGCCATTCTGACAGGTATGACATGATATCTCATTGTGGTTTTGATTTTCATTCCTCTAATGATTAATGATGTTGAGCATTTTTTCATAAGCTTGTTGGATACATTTGTCTTCTTTTGAGAAATGTCTGCTCATGTCCTTTACCCATTTTTTAATGGAGTTTTTTTGTTTTGGCTTGTTAATTTGTTTAATTTCCTTACAGATTCTGGATTACACCTATGTCAGATGCATAGTTTGCAAATATTTTCTCCCATTCTGTAGGTTGTAAATTTACCATGTTGATAGGTTGGTCTCGAACTCCTGACCTCAAATGATCCTCCTGCCTTGGCGTCCCAAAGTTCTGGGATACAAGTGTGAGCCACCACACCTGGCTGAGACCACCTTTTGATGGGCAGAGTAGCACGTGTCTGTAGGGAGGGAAGGAATTGATGGTGGCATTCTTGGAGACAAATTGCCACACTCAGTAAGGGTTCAATGGTTGCATGTCCCCAACATCCCCTTTGGTTACTAAAGCAAGAAAAAATTGAATTTATTAAAAGGATGGGAGTAGCCCACAAAATCAAAAAGAAGACTCAAAAAAGATAGGAACTAGAGGAGTTCTAGCTAGCAAGTTCTAATGGACATGTTTTCGAGGTACAGCCACAGGATTAATCAACTTTATGTGTTTCTCGTACTTTTGTCTTCCTGCTCAAATTCCAAGCTAAAAAAAAATTGTATTGCATAATTGAATCATGTCCGAGAGAGGACAAGATCCCTGAACTCATACTCCCTCTAAAACTGCATAAAATGGGAGAAGGAAATCAAGAAACTTTCCAAGATAAGAAACATGGATGCCAGGCTGCAGAACAACAGATGCTCATTGTCCAGGATGCTTTGGGTATAACTTTACCTAAAATAAGAGGACCAGCAAGGGTTTCCCCAACTCCATATATATCCTTTAAAAAAAATCTGGGCCGGGCACGGTGGCTCACGCTTGTAATCCCAGCACTTTGGAAAGTCAAGGTGGGCGGATCACGAGGTCAGGAGATCAAGACCATCCTGGCTAACATGGTGAAACCCGCCTCTATTAAAAATACAAAAAATTAGCTGGGCATGGTGGCACGCACCTGTAGTCCCAGCTACTTGGGAAACTGAGGCAGGAAAATCGCTTCAACCC
>NW_012105098.1:1868166-1871339 GCF_000951045.1 Mandrillus leucophaeus | reverse complement strand
CAAACTGGTCTCAAACTCCTGGCCTCAGGTGATCCACCCTCCTTGGCCTCCCAATATTTTGCTTTTCTGCAGAAATTGGGTAGCACTCTCTTCAATATTCTTGCTTAGTTAAAAGAGAGGGAAGGAGGGAAGCAGAGAGGGAGGAAGGAAAGAAGAAAGGAAGGAGGAGAGGGAAATGAATAAGCTCTTCCTTCTGACAGTTTTTGCTACAGAATTTAAGTGTGCTTTTGGAGCTGAATATAAAAAACTTCACCCACCCAATCTGAATTCCAAGCTTTACCTCTAAATCTTGTACTAGAGCCGTCTAACCCGTGGGTACTGTTAGGATGTGTTAGCAAGTGAATTGGCTGTCAGCACTTTGAGACCTGGGAACACACCCAGGCCCCCAGGGAAGCTGGACCCAGAGGTCAGAGGATAGCACTATTGTAGCCCAGTGTCTCTAATGGGAAACAGATGCTCCCAGCTGTCGCCTGCCATCAGCCTGCTCACTGAATGTTTTCAGTCCTGGCTCCTTCTGGACCAATCCAGCTGTATAAACACATTTTATCCACAAGCCTGGTTGTGGGGGCAGCCAACAGATCTGTCTTCTTTTCTATTAGGAGAGCCTGCCAATGTTTAACTCATTAGAATAACAATTAAACAAAGGTAGGATTTTTTTTTCCCCTTTTTCTTTGTAAAGCTTCTATTTTCTTTTTGCTAACAGGGGTGGTATTAGCTGATGGTTATCCCGGGGTGATATTAGCTGATAGTTCATCTATTGAGAGTTAGGAGCAAAGGAAATCTGTTTGAAATGAGAATCTTTTTTTATTTTTTGATGGAGTCTCACTCTGTTGCCCAGGCTGGAGTGCAGTGGTGCCATCTCAGCTCACTGCAACCTCTGCCTCTCGGGTTCAAGCAATCATCTTGCCTTAGCCTCCACAGTAGCTGGGTTTACAGGTGCGTGCCACCATGCCTAGCTGATTTTTGTATTTTTGGTAGAAATAGGATTTCGCCATGTTGGCCAGGCTGATCTTGAATTCCTGACCTCAAGTGATCTGTCTGCCCCGGCCTCCAAAAGTGCTAGGATTACAGGTGTGAGCCACCACTCCTGGCCTGATAATGAGATTGCTTTAAAGAGAGATGCAGATGGTAGTATGGGAGATCAGGCTGCCTGAGTTGTAGAAGTAATCACATGTCCTTAGGAGTATCACTTAGCCTCTTTGGCCTTCATTTCCCTTTTTCAGTAAAAGGAAGGCATTAGACTTAGCTGATCACTAAAGAACTTTCTCATTATTAACATTTTAAATAATTTGTCATTTTATGGCTTCCATACATTCTTTCATTTAACAAATATTTTCTGAGCATCTGTTATGTACACAGCAGTCTTACTGGCACTTGTAAAATGTTAAAAATAGAAGATTCCTTACAGAGCCTAGGCCGTAAGGCATCTGTTTCCTTGTCTCTCTCCAGCAACTCTTCCCTTTTATTCCCAATAACAAGGGTCACTTGGACCATGGTAACTTATCTGCATCTCCATTTTATGTGGATTTGTTGGATCTACCACTAACAGTGACATTGCAGCCCAGCCCAGGTATGAGCATGTGATCCAGGCCTAGCTAATCACATACCATGCCCTGGGTCATGTAAGTCTGGACTCATGACTTATGCCAGTCCAATCCAAGTTCTTCCCTGAAATTTTCAACAACAATTTTTGGAGAGAAGATGCTCTTTTACATGTAGGGTTACCAAATAGGAAAGAGTGGCCATTCCCTTTTTCTTTTGCATGGAGAAAGTTCGTCTAAAGTTGAAAACAACTGAGGCCAACACATGAAGAGAAGCAGAGCCAGAGATGGGGAGAAATTTCAAGTGGCCTTGTTTGAAGCCCCTTCGCTCCCAGCTGTGTTCACTAATCTCTCATTCCCTCTTCCTCTCTTTATATCTCTCTCTCTCTCTCTCTCTCTCTCTGTCTCTCTCTCAGACAGTTTTGATCTCAAAGTTTTGGCCTCAAGCGATCCTCTCATCGCGGCCTCTCAAAGTGCTGAGACTACAGGCGTCAGCCACTGTGCCTACAACACCTGGCCACTCTCAGATAGTTTGAGATGGCTTTCTGTCAGTTTCAACCAAAAGACTCCTGACAAATACATAGTCAAACCTTTTTTTTGTGTGTATAAGGAAACTGATTCTCACAGTGTTTGGAATTTTTTCAAGCTTCCATGGTGGGTGAGTAGCAGAGGTGGTACACAATCATTGATCTCCTGACTTCCAAACCAGTTCTTTTATTTTCATGTTTCTTCCACCTTTATATGATGAACATTTCAAACATGCTGAAAATTTGAAAATAAAGAAAAGCAGGCCGAGTGTGGTGGCTCACACCTGTAATCCCAGCACTTTCGGAGGCCGAGGTGGGTGGATTCCCTGAGGTCAGGAGTTTGAGACCAGCCTGGCCAACATGGCAAAACCCAGTCTCTATGAAAAATACAAAATTAGCCTGGCGTGGTGGTGGGGCCTATAATCCCAGCTACTTGGGAGGTTGAGGCAGGAGGATCACTTGAACCTGGGAGGCATAGGTTAAAGTAAACCAAGATTACGCCACTGTACTCCAACCTAGGTGACAGAGCAAGACTCCGTCTCAATAATAATAATAATTGCAAGAACATGTGACATATTTAACAACCAGTCACTGCAGTTTTTAGGTGAGTTGAATCCTTACATACATTATCAAACCAAAATGGGGTCCGCTTGCCTGGCACAGTAAGGCCAAACATCCACATTGAGGTTTGCAGTGGGAGAAAGGAGGGTGTTTATTTGCAGGGCATCAAGCAAGGAGAATCTAGGCAGCTCATGTTTAAGACCCAATGTCTCCGATGGTTTGTAAGTAAGGGTTTTTAAAGGCAGAGGTAAGTTTCAGGAAAGCTGAAATTACAGGCAAAATCATAAATCAATACATGGAGGTTGCATATTGGTTTGGCCTATAAAGGGCAGGATATCTTGAAGTGGGAGCTTCTAGGTCATAGGTAGATTTGAAGATTTTCTGATTTGCAATTGATTAAGGAAGAGAAGCTTTGTTTAAAAATTTGGAGTCAGCAGGCTGGCGCGGTGGCTCATGCCTGTAATCCCAGTACTTTGGGAGGCTGAGGTGGGTGGATCACCTGAGGTCAGGAGTTCGAGACCAGCCTGACCAACATGGTGAAACC
>NW_012105098.1:1865165-1866266 GCF_000951045.1 Mandrillus leucophaeus | reverse complement strand
GTGCTGGGATTACAGGCATGAGCCACCGCACCCGGCCCATTATGGAAACATTTTTTAAATTTGTTAAAATAAGACAACAATGGGGCGGGTGCAGTGGCTCATGCCTATAGTCCCAGCACTTTGGGAGACTGATGTGGGTGGATCACCTGAGGTCAGGAGTTTGAGACCAGCCTGGCCAACCTGGTAAAACCCCGTCTCTGCTAAAAATACAAAAATTAGCTGGGCCTGGTGGCGGGCGCCTGTAATCCCAGCTGCCTGGGAGGCTGAGGCAAGAGAATCACTCGAACCCGGGAGGCGGAGGGTGCAGTGACCAGAGATCATGCCATTGCACTCCAGCCTGGACATCAAGAGCGAAACTCCGTCTCAAAAAACTAAATAAATAAATAAGACAACAATGAAGTTTACAGCATTGGTTCACTCTTCCTTCCTTTTGAATGAAATCCCATGTTCCAGTCGCCAATTAGTCTGTAGTTTTTCTGAGTTTATTCTGGCTGCTCACACTTTGTTAGCAGATGCTTCTGGTGCCCAGATTGCAGCTACTTGGCTACCTCTAGTCTCAGCTCTGGCAGGCAGCACCAGCCTGCACCGTCAGCTTTCCTGGCCTTCTGCTTTCTGTCCCAGAGCCGGCTCCAATGCCCAAGCATAACCTTAGGGCACATGGAAGTGAGTGCCCACCAAGGGAGGTGTTCACCCTCAACCAAAGAGGGGATTTAAATGCTCCAGCCTTAAACCCTTCAGGCCAATTCTGAGAGGCAAACTGTAAACTTCTCAGAGTTCTTGGGATACTGAGTCTTGCAGCAAAGGATCAAGTGTCCTGACATTGGCTTTTCCTTCCTTTCTGCCTTACTCTTCATAGCCTCTCACTTTGCTGTCTGCAGTCACCTCCCAAAAAACTCCCTGTACCTACATTCCTGTCTAGGGGTGTGTATTCACGGGAACCCAAATTTAGACAGGCATCCTTTATCCAGGCATATCTTTTGGTTACTGGCAACGTCTAATATTGATTATTTTGCAGACATAACTCAAGATGTCTTTTCAAGATGTTGGCCGATGTAATTAACTGCTGTGGAGAACAGTATTATGTAGAAGCAGCATTATTTT
>NW_012105098.1:1856205-1861572 GCF_000951045.1 Mandrillus leucophaeus | reverse complement strand
TGGGTGGATCACCTGAGGTCAGGAGTTCGAGACCAGCCTGACCAACATGGTGAAACCCCATCTCTACTAAAAATACAAAATAAGCCAGGCGTGGTGGCAGGTGCCTGTAATCCCAGCTACTCGGTAGGCTGAGGCAGGAGAATCGTTTGAACCCGGGAGGTGGAGGTTGCAGTGAGCCGAAATCACACCATTGCACTCCAGCCTGGACAACAAAAGCAAAACTCTATCTCAAAAAAAAAAAAAAGAAAAAAAAATTGGAGTCAGCAGAAAAGCCAGCCCTGGCTTGTGGATGTGACCTTCTCCAGGTACCTCAGGAATAAATTTAGAATAAAAAAACAGCAGTCAGAGTTCAGCCCTCAGTTCTCCCTTTTCTGAGGTCTTCGTCTTCGAGTCAGTAGGTCCAATTGATGGGGGGTCTGGGTTTCTAAAAAACAACTCAGGGACATAGTTGTTACCTTTAGGCCGGGTGTGGTGGCTCACGCCAATAATCCCAGCACTTTGGGAAGCTGAGCCTGGTGGATCACCTGAGGTCAGGAGTTTGTGACCAGCCTGGCCAAAATGGTGAAATCTCATCTCTACTAAAAATACAAGAAATTAGTTTGATGTGGTGGCACGTGCCTGTAGTCCCAGCTACTCGGGAGGCTGAGGTAGGAGAACATGTTACCTTTAATTTATATAGGAAACCCAAAATCCTGTGATTCTAGCTTCCTTGGCTATTGTTTTAAGCTGTTACTTCTTGCTTCTTGCTTATCTATTTGCTTATTTACATCTTAGAGCTAGCCAGGTGCCTGGACTTTTCCTTGAAGGAACTTAAGATTTTCCTTTATTTCCAAGCTGGAGGGAGATCCCACAGACTCCTAGGAGGGGGCTCTGCGCCATTTGTACCTCTCTTGGCCATGTGATAGCTCAGTAATCCTGCCAGCACGCTCTAGACAAACAGCTCTAAGAGTAGTTTGGAGACACAGAAGCCGCGTAAGCCTACAGAAACAAGCTGGTCCTAAACGGAAACAGGCTGGACTTTCACAAATTTTGCTTGTCCAAAAAACAGGCTCAAATTACATCCCAAACAATTCATGGCTTTTTATGGGGCTCTTTTAACACTTTAGCCAAATAATTGTTAGTTTATTTTGTGTAAATGGTTTAAATATATGTTTTAGCATTAAAATGATCCAAAACTAACACTTTGCACTGCTTTCAAGTGCCTTTTTAACCTGCCCTCAGTGGAAACCAGATTAACTTAAAATTTTATAAGAGAAATGTCCTAATCTTCCCATTCTGCCCTCAGTGGTTCCAAAATCATGAGAAAATGGGCATCTTCAGTTTCTTCTATTTTATGTAACTTTTCTTTAATTATTGAGATATTTATTCAGAAATGAACCAGAGAACATATGCTTCAAATTTTATTTTTATGGTTTTTTTAACTATGCCATGAATAATGTCCAAAACATCAATATTAAACCAAATTAATACCATAACTGACAAGGGGACATTTGAATCTAATAGATGGTCAACTGCATTTTTCTGGTCCAATTCTACAAATGTAGTAGAATTTGGACTAGAAAAATCCAAAATATTCCTAGAAACAACAAAATGGAAATTTTTAAAAGGAGAAATTCTATATAACATGATCATTTAAAGCCAGATTTAGCACTGGAAACATTTCCTGGGAGCAAAGCCATATTTATTAAAGACAAATGTATCTCAAGTACAGGAATATCTTTCTTTCAGGATTCTCAAAATGTAACTGTTTACACATACAAAGAGTGACACATTGTACCTTACAGCAATATTTCTACAACTGTGGAGCTGGAAGAAACAATGATAAACTCTGTGGATCCCCTTGGGTGCCTTTTACCATTTCTGTGCCCTGCCCTTAGCTTCTGTTTTTGCTTTTAACAGCCAGCATCTGTGACTCTTCAAAGCCATCCGTTGGCCTGTTGGAGCCACTCTGCCCACTTTGTGGAGAGCTGCAAGTGCCTGGGAGTTCATATCCACCTAGGATGGCCTTCGGCCAACAAGTGACTGGTGGTGAAATATAAATGCCCAGCCCCCTTCCCTCAAGAGGGTACAAACTCTGAAGTGTAATTTAGACTCTAGAGCATCCCTGTGGGATGAAGTAGAGACTGGGGCTCTGTCTGAAATTTGTCCCTTGCTTAGCTGCTTTCTATTCCCTGTCCTATCTCCTTCATTCCCTTATCTGTTCCCCTCAAAAGTCCTTCCTTAACATATTGCTTGCACACAACTCCTCATCTCAGGGTCTGCTTCCAAAGAACCCCACGTAAGACCTGAGATGAAGTTTACCTGCTCCAATCCTTTCATTTCACCAATGCTTAGCCCAATCTATCAGTCAAGAACATGTACCATGTTCTGGTCATGGTTTAGGCATGGAGAAGTGCCAATCTCTAGGAAAGTGGAAATGACAGTCTTTTGACCCAGGCCCTCATTATTTTCTGTCAGGGCCAGTTTGCAAGTTCAGGGGAAGGTGTTACCAGTCACAAGTACATGAATTACCTCATGCATTCAGCATTCATTCAGGCATTATCCACTAACAACACTCATGGAAGCTGGGAAAGAGAGGAACCTAATAAAGATTAATTGGAAAATTACGTAAATCATCTACTCCAACCTGAAGTAGGCCAGTAGAAAAATATCCAAAGATTTACCTGAGCCCAACAGCATTCACTCAGAAACTATTAAACATTATTATTTGATTCTTAATATCACTTTCTCCTTTTTTCTATTTTTTATCTCTAAGGCTTACAAACATAAAACATGACAGGAAATTGCTGGTAGGAAGTGGTTTTTTTTTTGGCCCCAAGAGATTCTAAACACTCGTATGGGAGGTTTCCAGTAAAAGCACCTCTATTCCCACTCTACTTTTTTTTTCTTTTTTTTTTTTTTTGTGAGACACACTCTGTCACCCAGGCTGCAGTGCAGTGATGTGATCTTGGCCCACTGCAACCTCTGCCTCCTGGGTTCAAGTGATTCTCATGCCTCAGCCTCCTGAGTAGCTGGGACTACAGGCATGCACCAACACAACCAGCTAATTTTTGTATTATTAGTAGAGGTGGGGTTTCACCATGTTGGCCAGGCTGGTCTCAAACACCTGACCTCAAGTGATCCACCCACCTTGGCCTCCCAAAGTGCTGGGATTACAGGCATGAGCCATGGCGCCTGGCCTCCCACTCTACTTTTTAATCATTCATCCAATAAATATTTACAGAGTATGAGCTTTGAATACTGCCTACCTCCTAATTGGCCATGTTATATTTTTTTGCACAGTCCCTGGGTACTCAGCACTTTGAATTTGCCAGTGAAAAACAGATATTAAAGGAGGCTATCTGGGCTGGTCTTCTTTTTCCTAGAACTCATTTCTAAACAAACAAATGAAAACAAACAAACAAAAATAAATAAATAAATAATGGTTACAATTCAGATACCATCTGTAGTAGGCAGCATAATAATCCCCCTGAAATATCTATGTCCTAATCCACAGGATCTGTGAGCATGTAATTTCATACCGCAAAAGGACATTGAAGTTGCAGATGGAATTAAGGTTGCTAATCAGACGACCTTAAATAGAGAGATTATCCTAGATTACCTAGATGGGCGCGATGTAATCAGAAGAGTCCTTAAATGTGGAAGAGGGAATCAGGAATATCAGTGTAAAAGTAATGGGATGTGAGAAAGGCTTGAGTGGCCACTGCTAACTTTGAAAATGGGAGGGGACCATGAGCCAAGGAGTGAAGACAGCCTCTAGAAGTTGGAAAAGAAAATGGATTCTCCCTTAGAGCCTCCAGAAAGGAACACAGCCCTGCCAACACCTTGGTTTTAGCCCAGTAATACTAATTTTATACCATGGAATTGAAAAATAATAAATTCGTGTGTGGGGGGGGGGTTTGTTTTGTTTTGTTTTTTGAGATGGAGTCTTGCTCTGTCACCTAGGCTGGAGTACAATGGCATGATCTCGGCTCACTGCAACCTCCGCCTCCCGGGTTCAAGCAATTCTCCCACCTCAGCCTCCCGAGTAGCTGGGATTATAGGCAACTGCCACCACGCTCAGCTAATTTTTGTATTTTTAGTAGAGATGGGGTTTTACCATGTTGGCCAGGCTGGTCTCAAACTCCTGACCTCAAATGATCCGCCAGCATCAGCCTCCCAAAGTGCTGGGATTACAGGTCTGAGCCACCACACCTGGCCAAATATGTGTTGTTTTAAGTCACTAATTTTGTGATTAATTTGTTACAACAATGATAGGAAATTGATATACCATCTGCTTTCCAGATTCATTGCTGCATCTGAAGAAACTAAAAACCTTTGCATGTGTCACAGGCATAATTCATATGTCAATCACTCAATTTTGACTTCCCTACCTGTCTTTGAAATGCCCTGACATTCTTTATGGCTGTCACCAGGGTCTTCTATATTTGAGCTCTACTGCAGTCATAGGTCAAAAGCTATTGCTTTCTTCTGGCCTCCGTACAAAACTAATACCAATAATAATAAATATTTTCCAGCTTAGAAGTGGCAATTCCCCTTGCAATTTACACTTTGTGGTATCCAGCTTCCTTTTCTGCTTCCGTTTTTACAGTCTGTTTCATTTGAGACTTTGGAGATATGATGTTCAGTGATGATAGCAATAAAAAATGAAATACAGATGGGTTTATGACAAGAGGAAATTTACCAACTCCTCTGGACAAGATATATTAAGATCAAAGGCACAGAGTGATGGCATCACTATCACCAAGGCCCCAAATAATTCCATATGCATTACTTATACCCTAATTTATTCCTTTATTCATTTGATTGAACATTCACAAGTATCTATTGAGTGCTGACCCTGTGCCAGAAACTGCTATAGTTACGACTGTGGGGATTCACCCGTGACAAAGATCTCTGCCCTTGTGAAATTTATATTCTGCTGTGGGGAAGTAGGCAATAAACCAGACAGGCAAATAATAAAATAGGTTGATGATGTGAAGTGCAACGAGATAAAAGAGCAGGATAAGCAGGATTAAGTAGGGGTGCTGCCATTTACATCAGGTGGACAAGGTAAGCCTCACTTCAAAAAGTGTATTCGAGGCTGAGCATGGTGGCTCATGCCTGTAATCCCAGCACTTTGGGAGGCCAAGGCAGGTGGATCGCCTGAGGTCAGGGGTTCGAAACCAGCCTGGCCAACATGGCAAAACCCCGTCTTTAAAAAAATACAAAAATCAGCTGGGCATTGTGGCACATGTCTGTTATCCCAGCTACTCCAGAGGCTGAGGCAGAAGAATCGCTTGAACCCAGGAGGCGGAGGCTGCAGTGAGCCAAGATCGTGCCACTGCACTCCAGCCTGGGTGACAGAGTAAGACCCTATGTCAAAAA
>NW_012105098.1:1847537-1856155 GCF_000951045.1 Mandrillus leucophaeus | reverse complement strand
AGCCCAGGCAGCCTGGGTGACAGAGTAAGACCCTATGTCAAAAAAAAAAAAAAAAAGAATAAATAAAAATAAAAAGTGATATTGAGAAAATACTTGAAGAAATTGAGAGAATCATTTCAGAGAGAGGAGCAACCAGTTCCATGGCTGTGAGTGAAGAGCAAGCCTGGAGGGTTGGAGAAGTAGCAAGGTCAGTAGCTAGAGCAGGAGCAAGGGGGAGAGAGTTAGGCAATTAAGTAGGAAAGCAATTGAGGGGAAGACTCTGACTTTGACTCCAGATGAAAAATAGGGAGTAGTCGGTCGAGGTGGCTCACGCCTGTAATCGTAGCACTTTGGGAGGCCGAGGTAGGTGGATCATCTGAGGTCAGGAGTTTGAGACCAGCCTGAGCAACATGGGGAAACCCCATCTCTACTAAAAATACACAAAATTAGCTGGTCATGGTGGCGGGCACCTGTAATCCCAGCTACTCAGGGGGCTGAGGCAGAAGACTTGCTTGAAGCTGGGAGGCGGATGTTGCAGTGAGCCGAAATCCCGCCACTGCACTCCAACCTGGTGACAAAGCGAGACTCTGTCTCAAAAAAAAAGAAGAAAGAAAATAAAAGAAAAATACGGAACCATTACGTGTGACATGACCTTATTATGTTTTAAATGGCTTGTCTGGCCAGGCGTGGTGGCTCATGCCTGTAATCCCAGCACTTTGGGAGACCAAGGCAGGTGGATCACCTGAGGTCAAGAGTTCGAGACCAGCCTGATCAAGATGGCGAAACCCTGTCTCTATTAAAAATAAAAAAATAAAAAAATTTTAAAAAAAGCCAAGCATGGTGGTGCACACCTGTAATCCCAGCTACTCAGGAGGCTGAGGCAGGAGAATTGTTTGAACCTGGGAGAGTGGAGGTGGAGTGAGCCAAGATTTGTGTCACTGCACTCCAGCCTGGGTGACAGAGCGAGACTCCGTCTCTAAATAAATAAATACATGGATTGTCCTAGTTGCTAAGAATCTACTATAGAGGAGCAATAGAGAGAGCAGGGGCACCATGCATGAAGCAAGTTCAGTAATCTAGCTGAGAGATGATGGCTGGAGCTAGGGGGCAGCAGGGGTGAGAAGTGATCAGATTCTGGTTATATTTTGAAGGTAGAGCCAAGATGATTTCCTGTCAGACTGGACATGAACTATGTCAGAAAGAAAAGGGTAAAAGATGACTCCAAGCTCTTTAGCCTTAGCAACTAGGATGGCGTGTTCAGTCATTGAAATATGGAAAACAATAAGGAGAAGATTATTCGTGGAGTAGAGGGAGATCAGGTCAAGTTGGGACATGTTAATTCTGATATACCTAACAGATATCCAAGTGGAGATATCAGCTAGGCAGTGGAATATGTGAGTCTAGAATTCAGGAGATATTTCTGGATTGGAAGTATAGTTTTTAGAATCACAAACATGTAGTTTATATTTAAAATCACGAGAATAAAATTGAGATCACCTAAGAGTATGGGTGCAGATATAGAGAAGTGGCCAAAATCTCAGTAAGAGGTCAAGGAGATGGGAAGAACCTACAAGGAAGGTTGAAAAACATGAGTCAGGCAGGGTGCGGTGGTTCACGCTTGTAATCCCAGCACTTTGGGAGGCTGAGGTGGGTGGATCACTTGAGGTCAAGAGTTCGAGACCAGCCTAGCCAACAGGGCAAAACCCTGTCTCTACTGAAAATACAAAAATTAGCTGGTCATGGTGGCACACGCCTGTAGTCCCAGCTACTTGTGAGGCTGAGGCAGGAGAACAGCTTGAGACCAGGAGGTGGAGGTTGCAGTGAGCCAAGATCATGCCACTGCACTCCAGCCTGGGCAACAGAGAGAATCTCAATCTCAAAAAGAAGAAAAGAAAAAGAGGATGTAGGAGGAAAACCAGTAGAGTGTGGAGACCTGAAACCCAAGTGAGGAAGTGCTCCCAGGAAGAGAAAGTGATCAACTAAGAAGCAGACTGAGGTTTGTCCGCAATGTCATTGGAGACATTGGTTAACTTTGATTAGAGCACTTTCTTAGAGTTCTGATGGCAATGCCTAATTTGAGAAAAGGAGACTGGGAGGGGGGAAACATAGACAGATCTTTTGAGGAATTTTGTTTAGCCACACTAAAGAGAAGCAAAGCAAAGATTGAAGCTATAGCAAGAGAAGTTAGTGTTTCTTTTACAATAGGAAAATTAATAGCACGAATAAATGTGCTTACAGGAATGATCAAAAGGAGAGGGAGAAATTGATATCGGTGCAGAAGGAAGAACTGTTGGGCCTATGTTCTTGAACAGGCTGTAGGAGACGGTACAGAGCAGTGGTTCCTAAGCTTTGGTGTGAGCCGGCATGCCCCCAGAGGGCCTGCAAACACACAGATTAGATTGCAGGGCTCCCACCCCCAGAGTTTCCGATCCAGTCCATCTGGAGTGCAACCTGACAACTTGCATTTCTTTCTTTCTTTCTTTCTTTTTTTTTTTGAAACAGAGTCGCCCAGGCTGGAGTGCAGTGGCACTATTTCAGCTCACTGCAACCTCCGCCTCCCGGGTTCAAGCGATTCTCCTGTCTCAGCCTCCCGAGCAGCTGGGACTACAGGCGCGTGCCACTACACCGGCTAATTTTTTGTATTTTTAATAGAGATGGGGTTTCACCGTGTTAGCCAGGATGGTCTCGATCTCCTGATCTAGTGATCCGCCCGCATCAGCCTCCCAAAGTGCTGGGATTACAGGCGTGAGCCACTGCGCCCCGTGAGCCACTGCGCCCGGCGGGTAGTTGGCTTTAAATAGGAGTCTGGGCTGGGCGTGGTGGCTCATGCCTGTAATCCCAGCACTTTGGAAGGCTGAGGCGGGCGGGTCACTTGAGGCCAGGAGTTCAAAACCAGCCTGGCCAACATAGCAAAACCTGTCTCTATTAAAAATACAAAAAATTAGCTGGGTGTGGTGGCACACGCCTGTATTCCTAGCTACTCGGGAGGCTGAGGCATGAAAATTGATTGAACCCAGGAGGAGGAGGTTGCAGTGAGCCGAGATTGCTCCACCGCACTTCAACCTGGGCGACAGAGTGAGACTCTGTCTCAGAAGAAATGAAATGAAAATAAAAGTAAATGGGAGTCTGTTCATTTGTAATAACAGATTCATCCATTAAAGTAGTTATACATGAGGGTTTACTTTGGAAAGATGCAGTAGGGAAGACAAAGACAGCTAACATAGCCAGCCTGAGTCTTAGGACATGTGATTCACCGAGAGCCTGGCAGTGCTTCCGATGAGAAGTCACTCAGGATAGGTCTAAGTTTCCAGGCACACTACCCTCACCTCCTACTAGCTGGGCCATTTTTATGATGTACAGCCAAGTGGAAACTCTTGGATCACAGAAGTACTCCCTTTACATGACTAGAACGCCTCAGCAGCCTCTCCTGGCTGAACCTCAGCAGCATTCTTGGAGTCCCAGGTGCTCTTTGCAATGCGTGTTCCATAACATCGCAAAAGATCCTAACTCAACGTGATTGTGTTATGTTGCTCGCCAGCATTTGGAATCATGATTAGCTGAGGGCTGAGCCAAAAACCCCAAGAAGCCTGAGCCTGCACTTTTTTTGTTGTTGCTCTTACTGCAATGTTCATCTCTTGCCAGAAACAGCCACTAGCAATCAATCTTTCCATAAAGTTTTTTCTTTTTTCCCCCATCGTTGAGGAGATAGGGGATAGCAATACATTCTGAATATTCAGAATGTAATAGCAACAACAACTTTCCTCGTAGCTGTTTAAACTTTTAAAACATTTTCCCGGCCAGGTGCTGTGGCTCACGTCTGTAATCTCAGCACTTTGGGAGGCCGAGGCCAGTGGATCACCTGAGATCAGAAGTTCAAGACCAGCCTGGCCAACATGGTGAAACCCCACCTCTACTAAAAATAGAAAAATTAGCCAGGCATAGTGGCGCATGCCTGTAATCCCAGCTACTCAGGAGGCTGAGGCAGGAGAATTGCTTGAACACGGGAGGTGGAGGTTGCTGTGAGCCGAGATCATGCCATTGCGCTCCAGCCTGGACAATAAGAGCGAAACTCTGTCTCAAAAAAACAACAAACAAAACAAACAAAAAATATTTTCCCCTCCAATTTATTATATCCACTTTGTACATGAGGAAACTGAGGCTCAGAGAGGGAAAGGGACTTACGAGCCTTCAACTGGTGGAACCAGGACTCCTGGTCTTTGGATGCCAAGTTTCAAATTCTTTCCAAGTTCCAAATTCATTTTGTCATATGCTGGTCAGAACAGCTCTTCCAAGCCCCTCTGATTTGGCACATGGCAGAAACAACAACGGCAAATGGCATGAACTCACCCGTTGCCCCTCTTTGGAATATCTTGCATACTTTATCTGTGTTACCTTTTGCCCCTTGTCTCTACACCCTGATTAATAATGGTTTGTTGATTGATTGAGCTGGTTTTCTATAAGCTATACATTTGAGGAGGTGAATAGGTAGGCATGGTTTTTATGCCTTTATTTTTTTTTTCTTTGAGACGGAGTCTCGCTCTGTCGCCCAGGCTGGAGTGCAGTGGCACGATCTCAGCTCACTGCAAACTCCGCCTCCTGGGTTTACGCCATTCTCCTACCTCAGCCTCCCGAGTAGCTGGGACTACAGGCGCCCGCCACCTCGCCCAGCTAGTTTTTTGTATTTTTTTTTTTAGTAGAGACAGGGTTTCACCATGTTAGCCAGGATGGTCTCGATCTTCTGACCTCGTGATCCACCCGTCTCGGCCTCCCAAAGTGCTGGGATTACAGGCTTGAGCCAGCGCGCCCGGCCACCTTTATTTTTTTTAAGTAGACTTTATTTTGTAGAAAAATTTTAGGTTTACAGAAAATTGGAAATTACTTCTCCCTCTGCACAGAGTAGTCTCTATTATTTACATCTTATGTCTATGTGGTACAATTGGTGAACCAACACTGATACCTATTATTATTATTATTATTATTATTATTATTATTATTGAGATGGAATCTTGCTCTGTCCCCCAGGCTGGAGTGCAATGGCATGGATCTTGGCTCACTGCAACCTCCACCTCCCAGGTTCAAGAGATTCTCATGCCTCAGCCTCCCGAGTAACCGGAATTACAGGCACGCACCACCATGCCCAGCTAGTTTTTGTATTTTTAGTACAGATGGGGTTTCACCATGTTGGCCAAGCTGGTCTTGAATTCCTGACCTCAAGTTCCTCAAGTGATCTGCCCGCCTTGACCTCCCAAAGTGCTAGGATTACAGGCGTGAACCACCATGCCCAGTCAATACCTATTATTAACTAAAATCTACAGTTTACATCAGGATTCACTCTTCGTGTTATAATTCTATGGCTTTTGACATGTATAATGTATAATGACATGTATGCGTCATTATGGTATCATACAGAGTATTTTCACTGACCTAAACATCTTCTGTGCTTCATCTATTTGTCACTCCCTCCTGTCCCACACCCGCCACACCTAAGGTTCTGGCAACCATTGATCTTTTTACTGTCTCCATAATTTTGTATTTTTCAGAATGCTATATAGTTAGAATCATACAATATGTAGACTTTTCTGTTCAGATTGGCTTCTTTCACATAGTAACATGCACATGTTTTCTCCATGGCTTTTCATGGCTTGATAACTAGATTGCTAGAGTGCAGTGGCACGATCTTGGCTCACTGTACCTCCACTTCCTGGATTCAAGCAATTCTCCTGCCTCAGCCACAAGAGTATCTGGGATTACAGGCGTGCTGCACCACACCAGGCTAATTTTTGTATTTTTAGTAGAGGTGGGGTTTCACCATGTTGCCCATGCTGGTGTCGAACTCCTGAACTCAAGCAATCCGCCTGTCTCAGCCTCCCAAAGTGCTGAGATTACCCTCATTAGCCACCACGCCTGGCCTCATTTATTTTTATTGCTGAATAATATTCCATTGTATGTATGTGCCACAATTTGTTTATCCATTTGCCTATTGAAGGACATCTTGGTTGCTTCCAGGTTTAGGCAATTATTAATAAAATTTCTATTAATAACTGTGTGCAGGTTTTTGTGTGAACATAGTTTGCATCCAATTTGAGTAGACAAAGAAGAGTGTGATTGCTGGATCCTAGGGTCAGATTATGTTTAATTTTGTAAGAAACTGCCAGCAAAGAAGGAGAATTCCTTTTACTCCACATCCTTGTCGCATTTAGTGTGTCAATGTTTTGAATTTTAGTGATTCTAATAGGCATATAGTGGTATTTTATTTCATTTTGTTTTGTTTTGTTTTTTGAAATGGAGTCTCACTCTGTTGCCCAGGCCAGAGTGCAATGGCACAATCTTGGCTCACTGCAACCTCTGCCTCCTGAGTTCAAGCAATTCTCGTGCCTCAGCCTCCCGAGTAGCTGGGACTACAGGTGCAAGCCACCACATCCAGCTTATTTTTTGTAATTTTAGTAGAGACGGGGTTTTGCCATGTTGCCCAGGCTGGTCTGGAACTCCTGGCCTCAAGCAATCTGCCTGCCTCAGGCTCCCAAAGTGCTGGAATTACAGGTATGAGCCACCACGCCCAGACTATTTTATTTTTATTTATTGTTATTATTAATGTTATTCTTTTTCAGACAGTGTGTCACTGTGTTGCCTAGGCTGGAATGCAGTGGTGAAATCTTGGCTCACTGCAGCCTGACATCCCAGGCTCAAGCGATCCTCCCACCTCAGCCTCCAAAGTAGCTGGGACTACAGGTGCATACCATCACACCCAGCTCCCTTTATATTTTTAATGTTTATTTCACTAATTCTCAAGTCCTACAAATCATCAAATGTTCTCTCCCATAATATCTTTTCAGAGCTAGTCTTTATTTTGGCTAAGCTGAATTTAGTTCATAAGATATGAATTAGTAATTTTCACCTTTCATAATATGAAAGTGTATCAATTCTGAAATAATTTAGTTAGAGTAGAAAGGGTCTTATTCACAAAAGACACTATTATTACCTCCAATTTGCCAAAGAAAGACTCCAGACTTTTTCTTTCTTCCTTTTCTTTCCTTTCTTGTTTCTTTTTGGGTTTGTTGTTACGGATCCTGTAGCCTCAGCCTCCCAAGTAGCTGGGACTGCAGACACATGCCACTGTGCCTGGCTAATTTTTAAAAATTTTTTGTAGCTGCAGGGAGTCCCTATATTGCCCAGGCTGGTCTAGAACTCCTGACCTCAGGTGATCTGCCTGCCTTGGCCTCCCAAAGTGCTGGGAATATAGGCGTGAGCCACCACGCCCAGCCTAAACAGCTTATTTTAATATTTCTTGCAAGGCAGAGCTATTAGCAACGAGTTCCCGCAATTTTTGTTCTTCTAAGACACTCTATTTCTACTTCACTTTTGAAGGATAATTTCAGAGTACAGAATTCTAGGTTGGTGTTTCTTTTCTCAGCAGTTTAAATGTTTTATTCTACTCTTCTGGTTTGTATGATTTCTTAGAAGTCAGATGTAATTCTTATCTTTGCTTCTTTGTGGGTAAAATGTGTATTTTTCCTCTGGCATCTTTCAAGATTTTTCCTGTATATTTGATTTTCTGGAGTTTGAATATGATATTCCTAGGTATAGGGGTTTTCTTGGTTGTTGTTTTCTTTTTCTTTTTGGGGGGAGGGGGGATGGGAGGGGCCTTTATCCTACTAGGTATTCTTTGAGATCCCTCGATCTGTGGTTTGGTGTCTGACATAAGTTTAGGAAAATTCTCAGTGATTATTGCTTCAAATATTGTGTCTATTCTGCTTTCTGTTTTCTTCTTCTGGTATTCCCATTACATGTATGTTGCCTCACTTGTAGTTGCCCCACAGTTCTCAGATACTCTGTTCTGTGTTTGTTTGTTTGTTTGTTTTCCAGTCTTTTTTCTGTTTGCTTTTTAGTTTTCGAGGTTTCTACTCAGATATTCTCAATGTTACAGATTATTACCTCAGCCATGTCCAGTCTACTGATGAGCCCATCGAAGGTATTCTTCATTTGTGTTTTAGTGCTTTTGATATCTAGAAGTTCTTTTCAAGAGTTTGGGATTTCGCTCTTATTGCCCAAGCTGGACAATGGAACGATCTCTTGGCTCACTGCAACCTCCGTCTCCCGGGTTCAAGCAATTCTCCTGCCTCAGCCTCCTGAGTAGCTAGGATTACAGGTGTGTGTCACCACATCCAGCTAATTTTTTGTATTTTTAGTAGAAATGGAGTTTCACCATGTTAGCCAGGCTGATCTCGAACTCCTGACCTCAGGTGATCCACCCGCCTTGGACTCCTAAAGTGCTGGGATTGCAGGCGTGAGCCACCTCGCCCAGCCTAGAAGTTCTTTTTTATTCTTTATTAGAATTTTCATCTTTCTGCTTACATTATCCATCTGTTTTTGTATGTTGTCTACTTTTTCCATTAGAGCCCTTAGCATATTCATCATAGTGTTTTAACAATTCCCAGTCTGATAATTCTAAAATTCTGCCATATCAGATTCTGGTTCTGATATTCAGTCTCTTCAAACTGTGTTTTTGTTTTTTAGTATGTCTTGTAATTTTTTTTGTTGAAAGGTAAATATGATGCACTGGTTAAGAGGAACTGCAATACATAGACCTTTACTAATGTGATGAGCTGTTCTGGGAGGGGAAGCTCTGTATTCTTTGATTG
>NW_012105098.1:1807926-1842938 GCF_000951045.1 Mandrillus leucophaeus | reverse complement strand
ATTGTCTGCTGTCTCCTTCCTTCCTTCCTTCCTTCCTTCCTTCCTTCCTTCCTTCCTTCCTTCCTTCCTTCTTTCTCCTCCTCTTCCTCCTCCTCCTCCTTCTCGTTTCTTTCTTCTTTTCTTTTCTTTCTTTTCCCAACATCTTATTCCTTAGAATCATACAAAATGAAACTCTACAGATGGGAATCAAAGAAGGCTGAAGATGACAAAGAAAAAAGGAAGATAAAAGGAATAGAAGAGGAAATTTTAGGGAATTTGTTGTTAGAAGGTAGTAAAAGGTAATCAGAAATGATCCCATGGAAGATAGGATGCCTCACTTCTGATTAAGACATCCAAGGTTTTATGGACAGAACTTTAACCCTTCTCTCCTAGTGTCCTGAGAGTGACATCCCCTCCACCCCAGGCAATGCCTTTTTCTGGGGCACGAAATTCTCCAAACCAGTTTCCGAATTAAGGATTTTGATTGAGCTCATTTCCCAGAATTTGGTCCTGGCCTCTTTTTCCAATTACAGAATATGAATCAGCTAATGATTCTGAAAAATAAAACTTCAGATATTTCTTTGTACTTGGAGAAAGAAATAAATATACTGTGCAGTGCTCTTCTGATACATTCCAGAATAATCTTCACATTAACTCAGTGGGGAAGCAATTGGATTTCCTCTGAAAGAGAGGAGAACATATCTCCTACATTGCCAAAAAAAAAAAAAAAAAGGTCAGTAAATTCCAGGGACAGGAGCTACTACAAATGTTCCCATTTTTTTGAAGAGAATTTGTTCTGACCTCACTTTTAAGGGACTTGGTGTATATGTCTTGAGCTTATTTTCCATTTGCTAATTAAAAGTACCTTGTCAGCAGTATTTATTACTATTATTATTGGTGAGTGAATCATCCTCTTTTTCCACCAAATCTACTTTCCAGACTCACCCATTCTAAATGCTGGCTTACAACTCACTCATGGGTGCCAAAACAACCCACTCAGATGAGTCTCCTCAGCATTTCTCTGCCAGATCCTTTTCCTCTCTAATCTGAGACTAAAAGTCTTATTTGAACAATTGCCTGCTCTTAAAAAATTTTCTGGATTGACATATGTCTTACTCCCATACCAAAACATTTTTTGCATTCTTCCAAGACCAAGTCAGATCTCCTTAAAAAGGCATGAAAAATATAGATTTGCCTTCAGCTTAGTGTCTTCCAGGGCAGACCTGTGACTTCTGAGTCTTGCTAATGAATGGATTGCCAGAGAAGTTTTAGAGATCCACATTCTGTCTGTATTTGTAAGATATCATAGCAGTGGAAATTCTAATCAATGCGTTAACAAAGAGCCGCTCTAACCCTGTACTTTATTTTTCAATTGAATTTCCAACTCTCAAAAACATCACAAAAATAGTACCAAGATGCTCGTACATCCTTCACCAAGCTCCTCCAAAGTTAACAACTTACATAACTAGTTAATCAGTTACCAAAATCAGAAAAATTAACATTAATTGATTCATTACTATTACCTAAGTGTTAAACTTTATTCCAGTTTCACGAGTTGTCCTGCTAATTTCCCTTTTCTGGTCCCAGATCCCATTGAGGATCACATGCTGCATTCAGTTGTGGTGTCTCCTTAGACTCCTTTAATTTAGGACTGTTACTCCTTCAATTTTCATGACCTTGGCACTTCTAAAAGTCAGTTATTTCGGGCCAGTTATTTTGTAGATTGTCTTTCAGTTTGGGATATCTCTTCTTAGAAAATGACCTCTCGGCCGGGCGCAGTGGCTCAAGCCTGTAATCCCAGCACTTTGGGAGGCCGAGACGGGTGGATCACGAGGTCAGGAGATCGAGACCATCCTGGCTAACATGGTGAAATCCCGTCTCTACTAAAAAAATACAAGAAACTAGCTGGGCGAGGTGGCGGGCGCCTGTAGTCCCAGCTACTCGGGAGGCTGAGGCAGGAGAATGGCGTGAACCCGGAGGCGGAGCTTGCAGTGAGTTGAGATCCGGCCACTGCACTCCAGCCTGGGCGACAGAGCGAGACTCCATCTCAAAAAAAAAAAAAAAAAAAAAAAAGAAAAGAAAAAGAAAAGAAAATGACTTCTCACACACCTCTGACCAGATTTCTGAAAGGGTACTGAGGTTCTACACTTGTGAGCAAATGTATGCTCGGCGGAAAAATAATGAAATCATGCCAAGTACATACTTATTTCTTCTATAGTTTAGGAATGTACTGAAAAATGAGGTCTCATGCAACTGATCTTTTGAGGCCTATGTGAATCTGAAATGTAGTTATCCTTTTCAAAACAATTAAGTAGTATGCAATCAACTACAAAAAAGAAAAAAAACCAGAAAACCAAACTCAAATAGCTTAAGCCACAAAGAAGATTTATTGGCATACATGACTGAGACATCTGGTGGTAAGTTGAACTTCAGGCAAATGCTGACCCAGGTGCCCCTGAGTCTTTCAACCTTAACTTTACCTGCCACAGTGTTGGCTTCACCTCAGGGATGGCTCTCTCTATGGTTACAAGGTAGTTATCAATAAAACTGGGGCAAAATGACCTCTCATCCACATCCAGAACATCATAACCCAGTCACTAGTGCCAGCAGACTAATTGCCTTAAACCACTTGCTCCCCTGAGCCAAGAATAGGACCACTGTCACCCAAATCACATATGGGGTACTGTTAGGAAGGGAAAATGAGAAATGGATGCTATATTGATATGGTTTGGCTGTGTCCCCACCCAAATCTCATCTTGAATTCCCACATGTTGTGAGAGGGACCCGGTGGGAGGTAATTAAATCATGGGGGTGGGTCTTTCCCATGTTGTTCTCGTGACAGTGAATAAGTCTTATGAGATCTAATGGTTTTAAAAAGGGGAGTTTCCCTGCACAAGCTCTCTCCTCTTGTCTGCTGCCATGTGAGATGTGCCTTGAACCTTCTGCCATGATTGTGAGGCCTCCCCAGCCACGTGGAACTATAAGTCCATTAAACCTTTCTCTTTTGTAAATTGCCCAGTCTCGGGTATGTCTTTATCAGCAGCATGAAAATGGACTAATACATATGTAGACAATTAACTGTGTCCCCCACAAGCTGGAATCCTCAGTGGTAGAATTGCAGACAAGTGTACATATGGGGCAGGAGATTCTGTGTCCATGTGTTCCAACGGATGCTCAATGCTAAGATGGACTCAGCAGGAAGGTCAGAAAGAACACAGTCTGGAAGAAATTAAGCATGAAAACTGGGAGAAGGTGGTCCGTATTGCTTTAGTATAACACTGTCTGTGGTGGGCATTTAGACCTATGCACTCACAAGTGTGTTCTGTGCAACATGGAATAATGATAGGCACCATTTGAAACAGGGGTCCTCAAGCAGACAAGTTTGAGAAATGCTACCTCCATCAAACATACCTGTGCTTCAGGCCACATCTCCTCAACCCACAGTTTTACTCCAGCCATTGCTGTGGCAACCAGCCATGGGCAGGTACCTCATCTCAGCCACATCATGTTCCCCTTGTTTTCTGCCTTAGGGCTTCTTTGTCACTGCAGGCTGGGATGCCTGCAGGAGTCTGTTGAGTGCTTCTAATGCATGCACAATCCTGGACATATGAAAGAGGTAACATCTAAGGGGAAAGCTTTGATAAATACGGGATGGAGCCAATAAAAACAATTTCTTAGCTGGGCGCGGTGGCTCACGCCTATAACCCCAGCACTTTGGGAGGCCAAGGCAGGCGAATCACCTGAGGTCAGGAGTTTGAGACCAACCTGACCAACATGGCGAAACCCCGTCTCTATTAAAAATACAAAACATTAGCCAGCTGTGGTAGCCGGAGTCTGTAATCCCAGCTACTCGGGAGGCTGAGGCAGGAGAATTGCTTGAACCCGGGAAGTAGAGGTTGCAGTGAGCTGAGACCCCACCACTGCACTCCAGCCTGGGCGACAAGAGCAAAACTCCATCTCGGAAAAAGAAAGAAAGAAATAAAGAGAGAGAGAGAGAGGAAGGAAGGAAGGAAGGAAAGAAGGAAGGAAGGAAGGAAGGAAGGAAGGAAGGAAGGAAGGAAGAGGGGAAGGAAAGAAGGAAGGAAGGAAGGAAGGAAGGAAGGAAGGAAGGAAGGAAAGGAAGGGAAGGAAAGGAAGGAAAAGAAAATTTCTCTCAGGTGGAGAGCACCATCCATGTAGAGCCCCACAGTGGTTATCAACTCAATAGCACACCTTTGGATTGGCTTTTCTTTTTCTTTCTCTTTTCTGCTCTTTCTGCTCCTCAGGATCACTTTAAAAACAAAACAGCCGGGCACAGTGGCTCATGCCTATAATTCCAACACTTTGGGAGGCCGAGGTGGGCAGGTCACTTGAGGTCAGGAGTTTGAGACCAGCCTGGTCAACATGGTGAAACCCCATCTCTACTAAAAATACAAAAATTAGCTGGGTGTGGTGGCGTGTGCCTGTAATCCCAGCTACTAGGGAGGCTGAGGCAGGATAATTGCTTGAACCTGGGAGTGGAAATTGCACTGAGCCGAGATTGTACCACTGGACTCCAGCCTGGGCGACAGAACAAGACTCCGTCTTTAAATAAATAAATAAATAAATAAACAAGCAAACAAACAAACAAATACAGGGTCAGGCATGGTGGCTCATACCTGTAATCCCAGCCCTTTGAGAGGTCAAGGAACGTGGATCACTTGAGTCCGGGAATTTGAGACCAACATGGGCAACCTGGTGAAACCCCGTCTGTACCAAAATACAAAAATTAGCCCAGTGTGGTGGTGCATGCCTGTAGTCCTAGCTACTTGGGAGGCTGAGGTGGGAGGATCGCTGGAGCCCAGGAGGCAGAGATTGCAGCAAGATAAGATCTTGCTACTGCACTCCAGCCTGGGTGACAGTCAGATTCTATCTCAAAAAAACAAAAATAAAAACCAGGTCAGGCCATACCTGTAATCCCAGCACTTTGGAAGGCCAAAGTGGGAGAACTTGAGCACAGAAGTTTGAGACCAGCCTGGGCAACATAGCAAGACACTAAATAATTAAAGAATCAGCTGGGTGTGGTGGCATGTTCCGGCAGTCCCAGCTACTTGGGGGTGTGGGCTGAGGTGGGAGGATCTCTTGAGCCGGGGAGGTCGAGGCTGCAGTGAGCTGTGATTGTGCCACTGCACTCCAGTGTGGGTGGCAGAGCAAGACCCTGTCTCCAAACAAAACTATTTACACACAAACCCTTGTCTCGGGCTCTGCTTTCTAGAGTAACCCAGGTTAAGACTCCAGATGAAACAATTAGTTATTCTAGTGCAGACTTCTCTAAGTCCTTATTGTTTAATGGATAGCAATGATACTCTAAAATTGTTTATAGTGTGGAGTATTCTCTAAATTTATTGACATTGCAATACTTTTTCTTTCATGAACATTTTGTGAGGCTAGTGTTCTGTAGACACATTTTGGGCAAGACTGGCCTAGACCGAACACCCTGGGTCTCACATGATGTGATTGCAGCATCTGTCTCCAAGAGTGACCCCTAATGAGCCATTCCTGGTAGCCATGGCTACCATGGCTACCATTCCCCATTCTCACATTACATCTGGGCTGGCCTGGGATTTGTGTCAGCCAATAGAATGAGCACAAATAACACTACAGGCCTGGCCTTTAAGACAACTGGCAATTCCCACTTTCTCCTTCTGGGAATGCTTACCTTTGGGAGCCTTGGGTTACCGCTTAAGAAATCTGGCTACTCTGGGCCGGGCACGGTGGCTCACGCCTATAATCCTAGCACTTTGGGAGGCTGAGGCGGGTGGATCACCTGAGGTTGGGAGTTCGAGACCAGCCTTACCAACCTGGAGAAACCCTGTCTCTACTAAAAATACAAAATTAACCGGGCGTGGTGGTACATGCCAGTAATCCCAGCTACTCAGGAGGCTGAGGGAGGAGAATCACTTGAACCCAGGAGGCGGAGGTTGCAGTGAGCCGGTATCATGCCATTTTTCTATAGCCTGGGTAACAAGAGTGAAACTCCATCTCAAAAAAAAAAAAAAAAGAAAAAGAAAGAAAGAAATCTGGCTACTCTGTTGGAGAGAGCATACAGAGAGCCACGTAAAGAGGAGAGGCCCTGAGAAAACAGAGAAGGAAAGAGATGCAGCTGCTCAGCATCCAGATGGTTGAATTTCCAGATGGCTCCGGTCTTAGCCACATCTGACTGTAAACCAAGCCAGACCAGAGGAACTTCCCAGCTAAGGCTACTCAATGTGTAGGAACATAAGTATAATAACACATTTATTGTTTTAAGCCACGAAGTTTTGTGGTGGTTTGTAATACACTGCAATAGATAACAGAAACGGTGGTAGAATAAAGTTTGGGACTGTCTGCTTTTGAGCTCTCAATGTGGAGTCCTAAAACAGGGAATTGGGTACAAATGCTTCAGCCTTTGATTTTTTGCTTGGATGATTTCTTGTTTCTCTTAGTGTCACACACTAAACTATCTCGTGGGGTTTTCTTTCTATTAAAATTTTACTACAAAAACATGAGTCTCCCTCTGAGCTACTGCCTAAGAGAGATGAAATCTGCTTTGAGGCTCAGATCTTTCCACCTATTTTTCATGATTTCTGGCCTCCTGGTGTTCCCACCAAACTTCTGGTAGCAGTTCTCTGAGGAATCCACAGTTTCTGCTTTTAGTGAATGCGCTCAGTCCACCCTGGCTCAATTGGGGAATTTTGGACACATTGATCTGGCCAGTCAGAGCTTCCCTTTCCCCAGCCACAGTGACTAGAGATGATAATGATCCAAGATAACTGAGCTATATCAGACTTCTGCTTCAATGACTAAAAAATAAGCATTTTATCTTCCACTGGAATTGGGGTATGAATAGCTAAGCAACAAAACATATGTAATCTTCATATACATTGAGCCAACACACCCCACATTGTAGGTTAAAGCTAGAACTCTCTCTTAAAAGCCAGAGGTGTATATTCAATGGTTTGCTTGACATCTCCATTTACATGTCAAATAGGTGCTACAACTTAGTATGTCTAAGAACAACTCTTGATATTCACACATCCCAAATATGCTTTTCCAATAGTCTTTTCTATCCCATAAATGGCTCCACCATTGACCACACACTATGGAGTTATCCTTGATTCTTCTGTTTATTTCACATCCAATCCATCAGAAAACTGCTTCTGCTTTCCCCTCAAAGAACATCCAAATCCAATTATTTTTCATTGCCTCCACTATCCTGTTCCAATCCTTCATTTTTTCTTGCATAGATTATTCCATTAGTACATATTATGTATCTGTTTATTTATGGACTCTCCTATCACTAGTATAGAAGTTCTATGAATATTCCCAGGAATGTAAGAATGTAAATTCCATGGATTTTGTTAATGCAGCTATGTGTTTAGTCCCTGTTTTAAACACAATGCTTTGTTCACTGTACCTCTTGTGCCTCTAACAGTGATTAACACATATAAGATGTTCCATAAAGACTTGTTAATTCAATTAATAAAAATACGCAGAAGAGAGTGGTTAGATCATAGAGAGAGACAAGGTACTAATGTCATAGTTTGAGCTCCTTGATCCAACTGAACCTGAAGACCTACACTGGGCTTTATGATTGCATGAGCCAATAAGCTCTGATTTTTTATTGGGCCAGTTTTGAGTGGGATTTCTAGGAAAAACTTGCAACTGGAAGAACCCTGATACACTAAATGTCCTTAAACTTCTTTCTTAAGCAACAAGACAGTAGAACTTTTACTGTCTTCTCAGCCTACCTCAATAGATCTGTTAACATTTGTGAGGAGGCTCAAATGAGTAACTATATACAGAAGCACATTGCTGACTTCAACATAATTCTGCCAATGTGTGAGCTATTGTTACTCACAACTACGTAAATAATAGGATCTTATCATTGAAAGGAAAATTAGACTAGGAAACTGAAATCTTACAAGGTATAAAAGAAATTACTTTGGCTACCAAAGTGGGACTCTAAACAACCATGAAAGCCCGTTCAGGTTTTCTAGGGATAGAAAACAGCCCAGCTTCACTGGGTAGACTTAAGGGATGACAGAGAATGAGGAATACAGCTGCTTTACAAGTTTTAAAAAAAGAAGAAGGTAATGGTGGTAGTGTGTGTTTTGCAGAGGGCTGGTGGTAGGGGACGGGGGCGGGGGGAGACTTAAAGACAACCATGCCCAAACCTCTTCCTTTTACAGAAATGGCCTAGAAATTGTTGGTTCCTTGTTCAAGATCACACAGCCACTTTCAGTGGCAGGTTTGGGACCAGAAATCCAAGTCTCCTGGCTTCCAATTCTGTACTCTTTCCCATATACCACGAATATACAGTTTCACTCTTTTGATTGTTTTTCTTTGTTTTTCCTTCCTCTAAATTTTTGGAGATAAATTGTAGTTTTGGAGATAAAATTTGAAGTCTCCTCCATTTCTTTATTTGACCTATGGAACAATTTGTAGACAGAGGATGGAAAGAGAGAGGAAAAGTCTTATTGCAGTATTCCAAAGTTTTCTTGCCCAAGAAAATCTCAATAGTTCAAGCTGTTGGCTGCCATCTATGCTTCAAAGGCCTTAAACACTTTCTTCCAAAGTATTTTGGCTTTGAGATCTTTACATTGTGTTGGTCTTTAATTAATTCCTAAAGGCCTTTTTATAAACACCGAGCAATAAATAAAAGAAGAAGCGGGGCCAGGCGCGGTGGCTCACGCCTGTAATCCCAGCACTTTGACAGGCACGAGGTCAGGAGATGGAGACCATACTAGCTAACACGGCAAAACCCCGTTTCTACTAAAAATACAAAAAAAAAGTTAGGCTGGCATGGTGGCGGGCGCCTGTAGTCCCAGCTACTCGGGAGGCTGAGGCAGGACAATGGCGTGAACCTGGGAGGTGGAGCTTGCAGTGAGTTGAGATCGCACCACTGCACTCCAGCCTGGGTGACAGAGCGAGACTCCGTCTCAAAAAAAAAAAAAAAAAAAAAGAAGCAGAAGAAGAAGAGGAGGAAAATCAACTTTCAGGGCAAAAGGGAAAAACATCTACACAACAGTGTGAAATGTGAGGAGTGCCTCACTGGGGGTGGGGGGCGGTTGAGTGAAGAGAGGAGGTCAGAGGAATGTGTGAAGATCTGGGGTCCTCTCTTCAAGGAGCTGTTTCCAGGATAAGGATCTGCCCTTGGGAAAATTGTGAAAGGGGTGCCACAGGCTTTGATGTCCCAGCCTCTGCCTTCTGTGACCTTTCTATAGCCACCATCACCACCTTGCTCTCTGTGTTCCCACTCCTGGCTTCCAATCTCTTCCTTCCTTTTGAAACAGCAAAGAGATTGGCCAAGTTGGCAGCTGTATGCAGATCTGAAGCTCAGAAGAGATACCTGAGTCATTCATGTATTGAGGATCACTGCAGCTACAGGGAGCTATTTCATTCAGGGTCACCCATTTCTGAAGCAGCCCATATCCAGTGACTTAGATGCTGGAATACAAAAGCCCCACATCTCAGCGGGACTGGGGACAACTCTGAAGGCCCATTCTGGCTTCTGAGCTTCTCATACACTGGCTGAGTCTGTGATTAGCCCTGCATTGCTGTCTATCCTTGCTCCTTTCCCCTCCTCTCCTCAGGCATTAAATTCAAGGCCATTCCCCGGTAAACATCTCGTACACTAAACTCCATCTCAGCATCTGCTTCTCAGAGAACCCAACCTATGGAATGCGCTCCTTCATCTCACTCTTGTTTCTTTCCTTTTTTTCTTTTTGAGATGGAGTCTCATTCTGTCACCAGGCTGGAGTGCAGTGGTGTGATCTCAGCTCACTGCAACCTCCACCTCCCGGATTCAAGTGATTCTCCTGCCTCAGCCTCCTGCATAGTGGTACTAGAGGTATGCACCACCACGCCCACCTAATTTTTGTAATTTTAGTAGAGATGGGGTTTCACCATGTTAGCCAGGATGGTCTCGATCTCTTGACCTCGTGATCCGTCCACCTCGGCCTCCCAAAGTGCTGGGATTACAGGCATGAGCCACCATGCCCAGCCTCACTCTTGTTTCATCAATGCTTCTGGGTTTCCTAGTTCCCAATGGCCTGCTGGCACCTCCACCCACTTTCCCCAGAACTAGCTGGATAACCTGTTCTTCTGTTCAGGGTTTTTCAGAATCTGCCATGCCAGCCATTTTGTTGGACTCATCACCAGGAAACACACTCCGATTACCTGCTGAATCCTGCTGGCCCAGGTTCTATCTTTTGGACCATAACGTTTGAACCTTGGGAGGGGGCAAGAACCAGATCCTCTGTCTGAGTTGGATGAACAGAAAGAATGTATGTTGGTAGCATACTGAAATAGCCATTGGGTCCCCTGGAATGAGGTAATCACAATCCAAGACAGAAGATACGGTGCAGCACCTGTGTACACAGGCATTGCTTGAAATTCTGTGACTGAGCCTTTGAACTGCTGGGTCATTGCTGAACTACCAGAGAGGTCACTGTACAGTTACCGAGGTGCATGGATGAAACGTAGATGGAAAAGAAGATGTAGTTTGTTTGTTTTTTCAAAACTGACTGCTTTTTGCACAAATTCATTCAAGTTTTTGATTTTTGTCACAGCTTCTCAACTTGTAAATAGATATATGCTCACATTATTTTATCATTATTTATTTTCTTACTAGTATTTAATTATTTTAAATTAACTTCTAATTTCTCCACAGAAAATTCACTTTCTCCGTTGAGTAATTTATTTTTTTTACAGACAGTGTCTCACTCTGCTGTCCAGGCTGGAATGCAGTGGCACAATCATAGCTCACTGCAACCTCAAACTGCTGGCCTCAAGAGATCCTCCCGCCTCAGACTCCTGAGTAGCAAGGACTATAGATATGCGCTACTATGCCTGGCTAATTCTTTGCATTTTTTTGCAGAGACAGGGTCTCGTTATGTTGTCTTGCACTTCTGGCTTCAAGCAATTGTCCCACCTTGGCCTCCCAAAGAGCTGGGATTACAGGAATGAAGTGCTATACTTATGTATTTATTATCATTATTTTTGAGACAGAGTCTCACTCTGTCACCAGGCAGGAGTGCAGTGGCATGATCTCAGCCCACTGCAACCTCCACCTCCCAGGTTCAAGTGATTCTCCTGCCTCAGCTTCCCGAGTAGCTGGGATTACAGGCGTCTGCCACCACACCCAGATAATTTTGTATCTTTCGTACAGACAGGATTTTGTCATGTTGGCCAGGCTGGTCTCAAACTCTTGACCTCAGGTGATCCACCAGCCTCAGCCTCCCAAGGTGCTGGGATTACAGGCATAAGCCACTGCGCCTGGCTGAGGAGTTATTTTTATAAAGTGTCCTGTCGACTACTTGTTTATTTTAGTTTTCGGGAAGTAGATATTTGTTGATTTAATATATAAAAGTATTCAGAAGAGAGTGGTTAGACTATGGTGCTAATATAATGGTTTGAATTCCTGAATCCCACTTAACTTGAAGAACTATGCTATGATTTGAATGTCCCCTTCAAGCATCGTGCTGAAATTTAATTGCCGGCTGGGTGTGGTGGCTCACACCTGTAATCCCAGCACTTTGGGAGGCCGAGGTGGGTGGCTCACCTGAAGTCAGGAGTTTGCGATCAGCCTGGCCAACATGGTGAAAACCCATCTCTACTAAAATATAAAAATTAGCCGGGCATGGTGGCGGGCACCTGTAATCCCAGCTACTTGGGAGGCTGAGGCAGGAAAATTGCTTGAATCCGAGAGGCAGAGGTTGCAGTGAGCCCAGACTGCACCATTGCACTCCGGCCTGGGCAACAAGAGCAAAACTGTCAAAAGAAAGAAAGACAGAAAGAAGGAAGGAAGGAAGGAAGGAAGGAAGGAAGGAAGGAAGGAAGGAAGGAAAGAAGGAAGGAAGGAAAGAAATTAAATTGCCAATGAAATGGTATTGGGAGGTGAGGTTTTTTGTTTTTGTTTTTGTTTTTGAGACAGTGTCTCACTCTGTTGCCCAGGCTGGAGTGCAATGGCATGATCTCAGCTCACTGCAACCGCCGCCTCCCGGGTTCAAGCAATTCTCTTGCCTCAGCCTCTGGAGGTGAGGTTTTTAAGAGGTAATTGGGTTATGAGGGCTCTACCCTCATGAATGGACTAATGTCATTATTGGTGGAGTGGGTTAGTTTTCATGGGACTGGGCTCCTGATGAAAGGATCAATTCAACCTGATTTCTCTCTGTCTCATTCTCACCCTCTCTTGCCCTTCAGCCTTCCACCATGGATGTGGCCCTCACCAGATGCTGTCACTGTACCTTCAGACTTTCCAGCCTCCAAAACGGTGAGTCGAATAGTCTTCTATTGTGTCTAAGTTACCTGGCTTCAGGCATTCTGTTATAGCAACACAAAACAGACTAAGACAACCTATCCCTGAGCTTTTTAGTTACATGTGCCAATATGTTTTTTGCTTGTGCCAGTTTTTTTGAGTGGGATTTCAAATAAAAGGACTTGCACATGACCTTGAGAAAGTCACTAAATGTTTCTAAACTTGTTTCTCAAGCAGCAAAACGGTCAAGCTATAAACCCAGCCTACCTCCTATGTAGCAGATACAAACATATTCTCTTAAGCATTTCTACCACAGTGTAGGCTCACCTAAATTTCAGCAACCAACATCTCAAATCTCTTTGACTGAAGACTTCTTGGCTACATCAGCTTCTGCTTTACTCTACTAGCAGTCAGGCAAGCTCCTGAGCAGCCCTCAAATAATGTTACAGCAATGGCCCAGCTGCCTTCGCCCTCAGGTGTGATCACTTCCAAGCAGTTGTTCTGTACTCTCTGCGAGAACATCCTAGTAGCATTAAGCCCTAGTTGCCTACAGTGGTAACCTGCCTATCAACAAACACATCCTTTGTTGGCTTTCTTCTCTTCCCTGACACACTCCCCTACTCCTCTATTGGTGCTTCCTGGAATCTCATTGCAAACAGACTACTGTCACTCAGATTCCTATCTCAGGGTCTGTTTCTAAGGCAGCAAAACTAAAGAAAGTTACACCTTTCCAATGCTTGGTAAACACAAATCTCTGTGTGATTTGCCTGTAAGCAGGACATGGCTGAGTTGTCACTGGTAGAAGTGGTTTAAACTCAAGTCATGAATGCACATTTTATAAGCATGAAAGCTGTGATGGCTAGTCTCATGATGAATTAATATTGTTAGGCACTTCATCTTATTCCACACACAATTGTGTTTATTTTAAAAATAACTCTTCAACGGATTCTGTAGGTAGACGAATAAAGCACCTGTAAACATAATCTTGCCTTCAAACAGCTGAAAGTATGTGCACCTTTATAGAATCAATTGCATAAACAGCACTGGTATGAATGAAGCTGGAATATATTTCCACACAATGATTGAGAGCTCCACAGAACGTGTTGCGATGGTGGAAAAGTATTTTCTGTGGCTTAGAGAGGCTCCTGCACATGGAAGGATGAGAAATGAGATGACTTATAAGGAGCCAACTCTCGAGTCTTAAAATCAACTTCATCCAACACCAGACTTTGTGTGGCAACCACAGCCTCAAAACAAAGAGTAAACACCATGTGTTCCCAGTGTGGGAAGACTGCTGGGCCCCACTGGTCCTATCAGCGACACCTGCACTCCCAGCTGGGGAGAATTACTGGCAGTGTCATCTTCAAAAGCAGAGGACAGCAAACACAGCACAAAGAAGCCCAGCAATGTGGGCTGAAGAGTTTGGTAGGTTGATTAGCTGGCCAGCGTACTCAGGGAGCTGGACGAGAGCCATCACGTTCTCTGTTTCCCGTGCTGGTGGCCACAGCTGTCATCTTGGCAACAACCCATCGCTGGCAAGGTGGTTTGAGAACTTCCTCTCTCATCACATCTTCTCACCCTTCCCCCATTCTGCTCTTCCCCCAAACCACACATTTAGGGTTCACTTGACAAGGCAGTGACTTGTTAGAATTTCTTACTCCATTCATGCTGCTATAACAAAATGCCTGAGACTGGATAATTTATAAAGAACAGAAATTTATTTCTCACAATTCTGGAAGCTGGGAAGTCCAAGATCCAGGCTTGGCATTTGGTCTGCTGAGGATCTTCCTATTACATCCTCACATGGCAGAAGGCTGAAGGGCAAGCTGGCCGAGCACTCCGTGAAGTCTCTTCTGTAAGGGCCTTAACACTATTCATGAGGAAGGAACTCCCATTGCCTAATTACCTCTGAAAGCCCCCACCTTTAACACCTTCACATTGGTAACACCTGAATTTTGGAGGTGACACATTAAGATCATAGAATGATTTATATTTTGCTTGCCCCTCCCTCTCAATTTCCACCATTATTCAAAGAATTAAAGAATACCAGAGGTGCAGCCTCCTCAAAAGTAAAATAATAATATGAATGTGTATATAAACATACACACATACTAGATAGGTATCTGTATGTATAGGTATATATATAGAGAGAGAGAGAGAGAGAGAGAGAAAGAAAGAGAAAGAGAGAGAGAAAGAAAGAAGAAGAAAGAGAGGGAAAGGAGGAAAGACACAGAGAGAGAAAGAGACAGAGAGAAAGAGATAGAGACAGCAAGGGGGAAAGAAGAGAGAAAGGAAGAGAAAGAAAAAGAAAAATACAGAAACAGAGAGAAAGAAAGAAAAGAAAGAAGGAAGGAAGGAAGGAAGGAATCGGGGGAATGTGGTGAAATTTTAACAGTTGGGGAATATGGATGAAAGGCATATGAAAGTTTTATAGACCATTCTTGCAATTTTAATGTAAGTCTGAAATGTTATTTCAAAATTAAAAATAATGAAATAAACTATTTATTAGAACACTGGTATAATTATGTATAATTATGATCACAATTCGTAGTATTTTTTAACTATTAAAAAATCTATTTCTGGTTGAGCATGGTGGCTTACACCTGTAATCCCAGCACTTTTGGATCACTTAAAGTCATTTGAGGAGTTCGAGACCAGCCTGGCCATCATGGTCAAACCCTGTCTCTACAAAAAATACAAAAAATTAGCTGGGCGTGGTGGCACATGCCTGTAATCCCAGCTATTTGGGAGGCTGAGGCAGGAGAATGGCTTGAACCTGGAAGATGGAGTTCGCAGTGAACCAAGATTGTCCCACCACACTCCAGCCTGTGCAACAGAACGAGACTCTTATCTCAAAAAACAAACAAACGAACAACAAAAAGAAACAAACAAACAAACAAAAAAACCTTTTCCTTTCCTTTTCCTTTTTGTCAAGGTGAGATTCACATGAAATTAACCATTTTTAAAGTGAATAATTTAGTGGCATGTAATACTTTCACAATGTTGTGTAAGCACTATTTCTACCTAATTCCAAAACATTTTCGTCATCTCAAAAGGAAACCCCATGCCAAGTGTTCCAGTTATCCCCATCCCCTCCTCACAGCCTCTACACATCTGTTTTCTGTCTCTATGACTTTGCCTATTCTGGATATTTTGTATAAATGGAATCATTCAATATTTGTCCTTTTGTGTCTAGCTTATTTCACTTGGCATGTTTTCAAGGTTCATCCATGCTATAGCATGTATCAGTACTTCATTTATTTTTATGGCTGAATAATATTCCTTTTTTTTTGGAGAGAGAGTCTGTTCTATCCTCCAGGCTGGAATGTAGTGGCTCGATCTCGGCTCGCTGCAACCTCCACCTCCCAGGTTCAAGCGATTCTCCTGCCTCAGTCTCCCGAGTACCTGGGATTACAGGCACCCATCATCATGCCCAGCTAATTTTTGTATTTTTAGTAGAGACGGGTTTCACCATGTTGGCCAGGCGGGTCTCAAACTCCTGATCTCAGATGATCCACTCGCCTCGGCCTCCCGGAGTGCTGGGATTACAGGCATAAGCCACTGCACCCGGCCTTTTTTTTTTTTTTTTTTTTCTTGAGACAGAGTCTTGCTCTGTCACCCAGGCTGGAGTGCAGTGACACAATCTCAGCTCACTGCAACCTCCACCTCCCGGGTTCAAGTGATTCTCCTGCCTCAGCCTCCCAAGTAGCTGGGATTACAGGCATGCACTACCACACCCAGCTAATTTTTGTATTTTTAGTAGAGATGGCATTTTGCCATGTTGGCCAGGCTGGTCTCGAACTCCTGACCTTCTGAAGTGCTGGGATTATAAGCATGAGCCATCATGCCTGGCCCAGATAATACTCCATTTTATGGATATACCACAATTCACTTATCCATTCATCTGTTGATGTATCTATGACTGTTTCCACCTTCTAGCTATTGTGAATAGTGCTGCCGTAAACATGTATTAAAACACATGAAAACTTGATGTTTGTTAGTGTCTATTTGTGACTTAAAATAAAAGTCCCCTCTGAAAGCCTATGAATAATATGAAGCTTAGACTTCTCAGATGTGTAAGTTCCTTTTTGTACTTAAGCTAGTTTAGATTGGGTTTCTGTCAACTTGAAAGAATCCTGACTACCACAAAATTTTTAAATATCTTTCAAAATGCAGTCTTCAGGATCTACGGAAAAAATTTGCTCATTAACAATAACTTTTTGAAACAAGACCAAGTAAAATTTTCTGAAGTTCAAAGCTCTCCTGTCCCCAAGGAAATTTGAAATGAATGAGAATCTGAAACATTTCTGAAATAGAAGAATGAGCTCAGCTAAGCACAGAACATTCCTGAACAGTGTCTGCAACCGCAACAGGATAATCATAATACAGGGTCTTGAACCAGAAGTGTTTTTGTGTGTGCCAGATTTAAAGAAATTCACAGTGCTGTAACTGTGAAAGAATTCTAATTTTAAAACCAAACCTTTCCTAAATCAACAGGCAATCATTTTTTTGCAACCCATCTGAACAGAAGTCTGAAAACACCAACACTGTTCTTTATTTCTTTCACCGTCTGCTTCCTGCCATCCATCTTTCATCTCTTGTGGTCATAGGAATTTTAGCATTTTCTTTTTGAAAGGCTTCTAGGAATTGCCTTTGGTTTACTTGGTGAAATCTTGCACTGCATACACTTCTTCAAAAGCACGTTATTTCCTCCATTTCTGTTGAAGAAAAGCCAAGTAATGAGAGAATGTATCTGCTGACAACCTAAAAAAAATTATATCACCTTCAGTTCATTTTGATCTGGGGGTTCTTGACTCACCTGGTTAATCAGGATACCAGTTTAATCTGAGACCTATCTTGCTCCCTCTGTGTAACTGCTGTGGTGGATCAGCAAAGGAGTTTGTATTTCCTTCCGCCTCTCAAATCTCTTCACTCCCTTATTTTTCCCTCCAGAATACTGTGGATTGGGCCAATCAAATTCTTGCTTCTAGAAATGTGAGATTGGTGCAACACATTCTAATTCAATGTGGATGGTCACTTAAATTGAGGTGAATTTAGGAACTTTCAGTCCTTTGGGGGAACTATGTTTGGCTATATGGTCAGTGAACATGGTCTTAAAAGTAAAAGGAGAGGGGAAAGGAGAGGAGGGGACAAAGAAGAGAGAGACAGGAAGAGGGGCAGAAGAGAAGGGGAGAGAGAGATGAAGAGAAAAAGAGGGAGAGAAAAATAAGGAGAGAGGGAGAACAGGAAGACAGAAAGAAAAATACTTTGTTGGTTTATGTCAGGGGTCCCCCATCCCTGGGCCATGGACCAGTCCCAGTCCCTGGCCTGTTAGGAACTAGGCCGCACAGCAGGAGGTAAGCAGGGGTGAGTGAGCCTTACCACCTGAGTGGTAAGAGCCTCCACCTCTGTCAGATCAGCAGCAGCATTAACTTCTCAGAGGAGCATGAAATCTATTGTGAACTGTGCATGCAGGGGATCTAGGTTGCACGCTCCTTATAAGAATCTAATGCCTAATGATCTGAGGTTAAACAGTTTCATCCTGAAACTATGCCCCAAGCCCTATTCAGTGAAAAAATTGTCTTCCATGAAACCAGTTCCTGGTGCCAGAAAGATTGGGGACCTCTGGCTTATATGACTAAAGAGACAGAGGAATCTCATTTCAGGTGAAACTTGATCAAGTGGATCAAAGATATCCCCAGGGACCTGATGTTTTTGCATCTCTTCATTATGCTAAGGTCAGGATGGTTGCCACAAGCCCTCAGAGCTATATTCTAGCTTTCTATTATCTAGGAGGAAAGAGATACAAAATTCCCACTGAAGTTCTCTGAGTCACCCTGTCTCTGCATCAATCACTATGGCCAGTGCGGGTGGGGGAATGGGATGGATTGTGTTGACTGGATGGATCTAGGTCACATGTTTCATCCCTAGAGTTAGAGCTGGAGTCAGCATCCCCAGATGCACACAGATTCCCAAAAAGAAACCTAGAACTATTGGTAAGGGAAGTGTATGCTGGAAAGAAAATCAACAAATGTCCATCATGTTGATCTTCCAGTTTGGCCAGATGACTCTATACCTTTATAATTCCTCCTTTTAATCTATATTAGTTTGAGTTGGCTTCTTGTACTTCTAGCCAAATGGTGTTCACTAAGACCTCGCACTAGAATAGTGAAAAGAGGAAAAACAGCAGTGGCCTCAGTTTCAGAGAAGTTGAACACAGTGAAGTTACATCACATGGACACTTAGCTCATATAAGAGGACAGTAACAGTGTAAATTACTTGGGTGGCTCTGCCCCCCATCTGAGATGGCAGTTGTGAATGGCTCTTCCCTTAACCAGCTTAGTTCTGTCTTTCCTCCCGTGGTATGAGTGTCTTGCCAACTATAATATGATTCTAGTATACATTTCATAGAAGAGGGCCCTACACCAGCTTTAACCGGTACTCAACAAAAGCAACAGAAATGGCTGGAGAAATAACTGGCTAAGCAGTACTTATTAAATATGTTACTCTCCATAGTGGCGTGTTTCTGAAAGACTCTAAAGATAATTTTCCTAAAGGACTTTCAAGGAATATTTTTCTAAAAGACATTTTGTTTTTCTTTCTTTTTAAAAATATTCCCACAGTGATAGAATATTTTTCTTAAAGAATTTTGGGGGAAGTGTTGCTGATTTACAAGATGAGACTCTACCACCCCTAGAAAGATAACTATCATCCACTGAAGGGAAGAAAACTGATCAGTGGAAGAAATGGAATATCACTGTGTCTATGAACGTAATCAATCTGAGGGTTTGGCCCCATATTGGCCAACTATTAAAATGGGTCTCTGCACATCATTAAAACTTAATAAATATTGAAAAATGAATATGGTTGATTCCGGCCAAATGGTCATGCTTGATGAGATAACCTGGACCCAGCATGCTTAAATTCTGTTTTGGGGCATTTCACAGTGATTTGGTGGACAGGGAGAGGTGGTGTTACTTTTAATACCAATTCTGCTCTGAATTATTTGTATGATCTGGGGAAAATTACATAATTTCTCCAAGTTTCAAGTTTCCCCGCTGGTGAAATGAGAATAAAAATGCTTACCCTACTTGTTTTCCAGAGTTATTAAAAATTGGTGGCCTATACTCTCTCAAGCAGCTGTTTGATGTCTTTTAGGGCAGCATGAATGATATACAGAAGGAAAAATATTCACATGGGAAACAATGTCAGTGCCTCCAGAGATATTCAGTGAACAGTTTATCCTGTCTAATGTGCCCCTGGTTGTTAGAATCAAGCACAACAATACAACCCAACTGGAAGCAGTTTCTCTATGGCACCATGGCAATCCTAATGGAGGTGGTATTTCTACTACTGTGTGTTGCCAACTCCCAGCTTATGATCTTTGATCCAAAAAGCTCTGGAGAGGAACAAATTATGAAAAATAGTCTCTGCTGTCCAGAACAAAGCCTAATGCTAAGTCAAACAAAGAAAGAAACACTGGGAGCCAGCCACCCAGATCTAAGTTTTCCAAGCAGAGGAAGTAATTTAATGGGACCTGCTTCCAGGGAATCTGGATGTTGTGATGTACAGTGAAGCAGAAAGAGGTTTATGTTGTTCCAGGCAAAGCTCGGTCCTGAGATTACAGAAACTCTCTTTTTGGTCAAGTTGCTTTATGATTTAAAATTTAAAAAGGCATCTCTTTTCTGCATACGCCTAAATCTAAATCGTGCCTTCGGGTAGCCATGTGCCTCTTTCAAGAGTCCGATAAGGCTTGGGAAGCTACTAATAACAACCTGTCCTTTGCCCTGTAAAGGCATTGCTTTCCTCATTTTCCATCATTCCAAGGGATATATGGATATATGTATATGTGTACCTAGTGACGCAGCAAATCCTGTCTTAGTATGTACCCAGCAGAAATGGTTGTCTATGTGCACCACAGGCACTTCAAAAGTGTTGATAGCAGTACTGTATGAAATTGCTCCAAAGTGGAAATGGGTAGGAATTTAACTCTTCAGCTTTATTTACTATTATTTTAGCATCTGAATAGGAAATTAGATTAGTTGGACAGAACCCACTGAAGTTAACTCACATGGAAACCTTTATCTGTTCCTAGAATGATTTACACAATTTTCTTGTGAAGATGTAGTGTTTTCAATAAACTCACATCTCATGTCAGGGGCAAAAATTACCAAGGAAGTTGTTAAGAACTAATACCATTTGACTGTCTCTGAAAATACTGAATATGGACTGTTTACGGTGGCTTATGCCTGTCATCCCAGCACTTTGGGAGGCCAAGGCTGACCTGTGATCACAGCACTTCAGGAGGCCAAGGCTTTCCACTGGGCACCGTGGCTCACGCTTGTAATCCCAGCACTTTGGGAGGCAGAGGCAGGCAGATCACAAGCTCAGGAGCTTGAGACCAGCCTGGCCAACACAGTGAAACCCTCTCTCTCCTAAAAACACAAAAATTAGCTGGGCATGATGGCGGGCACCTGTAATCCCACCTACTCGGGAGGCTGAGGCAGGAGAATCACCTGAACCTGGGAGTCAGAGTTTGTGGTGAGCCGAGATTGCACCACTGCACTCCAGCCTGAGGGACAGAGTTAGAGTCCATCTCAAAAACAAACAAACAAAAAACCAACAACAAAAAACAGTGGATCTCTCTCTCACTCTCTCTCTTTCTCTACACACACACACACACACACACACACACACACCCCTTATTGGTTCTGTTTCTCTGGAGAACCCTAACACAAGGGATGCGGGTGATGCATCATGGTATCTACTAAGGTTGATGCTATAGTTTGGATGTTTGTCCCCTCCAAATCTCATGTTGAAACATGATCCCAAAGTTCAAGGTGGGGCTTGGTGGGAGGTGTTAGGGTCATGGGGGTGGATCCCTCATGAATGGCTTAGTGCTGTCCTCGCAGTGATGAATGAATTCTCACTCTATTAGGTCAGCTGAGCTAGTTGTTTGAAAGAGCCGGGCACCCCTCCTTCTCCCTCTTGCTCTGTCTCTCACCATGTGACGTGTCGGCTCTTTGCCTTCCACCATGATTGGAAACTTCTTAAGCCCCTAACCAGATGCAGACACTGGCACCACACTTCTTGGCTGCAGCCTTTGTGTGCGCAGTGACAGCAAAGACTTCAGCTGAGCCCATGGGGAGTTGGGCATCTCGGAAATTGTCCCAACTTGAAGCAAGGTGGAGTGGCCTTTGTACCCCACAACCCCCTGGTTGGGGGAGGGTGGCCTGATCTTGGACATGGAAGCTCCCTTCAGCAGGGGGGCAGTGACTGGAGAGAGACTCAGAACCATAAGCCAAATAAACCTCTTTTCTTTGTAAATTACCAGCCTCAGGTGTTCTTTTGTCGCAAAACGAATGGACTAATACAGTTGTCGAGGTAGGAGGAAAGAACACACACAATGTGTTATCTTCTCGCATAACTTTTAAATATTTAGATGTACAGCGTGTGGGTCTCCACTTGCTCTCTTGCCCCATCCAGAGGTTGCTGGAACCAGCTCACAGTGGCTCTCCAGAGCTGATTGTATCCATTTCTTCTCAACTCCCGGTTTGGTGACATCAGGTTGGTGGCTCGGATCTGCATGCTGTGGGTATTTACACCAAGGAAATCAGTAAACACTACAAATCAGGGCTATTTTTCCGCCAGGGAGCTGGCTGCTAAATGTTTAGCTACACAGTCTGCCTGGGTTCCATACATGGTAGCAGCAAACCTGCCCCACACCAGCAATTCCACGAGGAAGTCCCTGTTCCATGGCGCCATCTCTCCTGAGCTCCCACGACTCCATTTCCTCCCCCACAACCCTTTAGCAATAGGGAGGTGACAGCTCCCCACTGCCACTTCTCTTTGAGTCTGTTCCCCACTCTTGTTCACTTGGTAGGTAGTCCCTCCGCTACAGCCTCCTTCTTTGAACCGTCTGAGATGAATTCTGTTTCCTGCTGGGCCTTGACTGATAAAAAGGCAGATCTGCTCCTTATTCTGTGCTTCAGCCTACAAATCAATGGCCATCCCCTCCCCTCTTCCAGCTTCCAGCTTCAGGATCAGCAGCCGACAAGTTGTTTGATTTTTCACCTTCCCTTCTTTCTACCCTGTCCATTTGTCCCTCCTTGCCAAACATGCAGAAGAAGAGGCTTAGAGTCTCTGCTGTGGCTTCAGTCCTGCTACAAACTTTCTTTTTTTCTTTTTTTGATGGAATTTCACTATTTGTTGCCCAGGCTGGAGTGCAGTGGCATGATCTCAGCTCACTGCAACCTCCACTTCCCGGGTTCAAGCAATTCTCCTGCCTCAGCCTCCCGAGTAGCTGGGATTACAGGCATGTGCCACCACGCCCGGCTAATTTTATATTTTTAGTAGAGACAGTGTTTCACCATGTTGGTCAGACTGGTCTCGAATTCCTGACCTCAGATGATCCACCCGCCTCGGCCTCCCAAAGTGCTGGGATTATAGGCATGAGCCACTGCACACAGCCAGTCCTGTTACACACTTTCAGTCACACTCCAGGAAGACATCACCACAGCCCATTGTTTTGTTCTTCTGTTACCCTGGTTACTTAAAATATGTGGCAGTGTTGCTTATTGAGGTTATTTTTGGAAGCTCCAAATATATAAAAGAGACAGAAAAGGCAACTGTCACAATTAATTGGAAACAATACATTTAATTTGAGGAATCAAGAGTTACAGCAATCACGTGGGGCTGTGGGGCTCTGCGTATCTCATCTCTTTCAACTATTTTACAAGTCTGAACCTCTTGTGGTTTCAACATGCAACCTTATATCCCTGCATGTCTGACTTACACTTTCAGTAATCACTCTGAATAATGGGCCTGGACTTAGAACAAGGGCAGGGATTGCTACAGGCCCTGGCACACCATGCAGACCATTGACCTGCCTTCTTGCCACACAATAGCTCTGGAGTTCAGTATTTTTTTCAAGTTGCCTCGTCTTTCCCAAGTCCCTCGAGTCACACTGCCTCCCTGAGTTGGCACAGACACAACGTAGCTTTGGTGAGGTTAATCAAGAACAAAAAGGAACATCTCTGTCTTCTTTTTCATTTGGTTTTGCTAACCACCAATGCTTTTTTTGCTTCTCAGAAAAAAAGAAAAGAAAGCTGTGGCTATCGGGTTGGTCTGCTTTGCCTTCTCTTTCTTCTGGAAAAAGACCCAACCTTCCCTTCCCACATGTAGTCAGTGAGCGGTAGGGACCAAGGAAGTTGGGTAGTTGGAACCACCTGACCCAAGCTAGACCAATCACAATTTCTGTCCCATATGCCACTTGAGTTGAGCTGCCAAATCAGTTGTTTCGGAGACATCTAGCAGTGGCATCTTTGGGAGAAGGTTTTCAAGGTACTTTTGACTGAGATTCCTCGGGGCACCTGAGTCCTGTTATTTGGCAGATTGTTTAGTGTTTCATTTGAACGCACTAGCTGTGCATGATTCCACCAATAAATCTCTTATTTACTTGCAAGCCATGAAATGAGGCCCAGAAATGAGACCCAGCTTTGCCCAAAGGTTAGATGGAGAGAGTCAGCTTAATCTGAAGAGAGGATAAAGCGAGGAGAGCCTCTCTCTCCCTCTCGAGGCAGTCAAAGTGGAAAGACAGAAGGTCTCAGAACAGCCAATCACAGCAAGTCTTTGCAAGGCCTTCCAGGCATGGCAATCTGTCTTCTGAGCCTCTAAATCTCACCAGCCAGATTGTGGACACCAAGGAGCTAGCGAACTCTACCTGTGATACGCTTCCAAAATACTCATCTCTATGTATGGTGGAGGCCTTGGCCATTATGTAGCCTGTATTACTAGCTCCTAGATCTAAAATGTAAATGAAGTTTCCCTTTTTCTTATTTTGCACCATTCAACAATACTGAGTTAGGACCTTAAATGAGTTTGGCCAACATTTTCACATTTCAATTCACATAAAATTACCTTCAAAGGAATGACCACACTCCCAGTCAAGGGTAACTCCAATAAAAAACTTGCCAACCTTATGTCAGAATGAAATGAGTTGTTGGGGAAGGGAAGGCATTGAGAATATTTTCTGAAGTGTAATAGTAATAATAAGCTTAAATATTTCATTCAATCCTTAAAACTGCTCCACGACATAGGTACTGTTAGTATCACCATATTAAAGTTGGAAAATCAGGTCTAAAAGAGCTAAATCACTGGTTCCAAATCACTTATTACTAGTAAATGGCAGATCTGGGATACAGTTAGCCATTATGCTAGTTCCTACATGCGAGTCACTGTGGGGACCCCCTTATTTGTCTTGCATCTTAAAGTGTACTGCTAGCACAGTCAAAGCCATATTTTTCAAACCTTTGGATACTGTACTGCAATGTCTTGGCACTGTGGAACATATCCCAGTATCTGCCTACCATAGTATAATATAGCCCTTCTCTGAGTCACAAGCAAAGTCATCTCAAAAGGAGGGTAAATCTGATACAATAGTGGCAGATATCTCACAAGTGGATCATCACAAAAAAATTCATGTAAACAATCATAACAAATAATACATCATTTTTAACATTGAGTTCTCAGAGAAGAGAACTTCTTCCCTATTGATATGCATAAAAGGCCAGCATGAGGAAACTGAGCCCAGATGGAGAATGAGGTGTCTGTATCAGATAGAATGGGCTAGGTTATGCTGCAGAAACAAATGACTTCCAGTGTCAATGGCTTAAAACAAGGTTTATCTTTTTACTTATGCTATGTGAACAATGTCAGTTGGGTGTTCATTTGGCTACCTTGGAAGTTACCCTGGAAAAGAGGAAGAGAATGTAGTGAGGAAGATAATGTAGTGAATTCTATATTGGTTCTTTGCATTTCTATGTGGAAGTGATGTACTTTCTTCTCCCTGCACTTATTTCGTTGACCAAAGAAAGCACGTGGCCACATGTAAGTGTATGGGAACATTGACTTCCATGTGCCCAAAAGATGGAGGAGCAGAAACAGAGCGACCAAGACTACTGACTACCTTGCTGGCTTGTCAAAGAGACTTGATCACGATGAAGGTACTAAAGTACCCACTTCTTTCCTTCTTGTGCCTTCCCTCTGAGAGTGAAGAAAACATACTGAAATGCCAAAGACTGCCTGAAAAACTTCCACATTGATGATAAATTGAGGGAAAGGGACACTTCGGAACATATTTGGATCTTTCCATCTTGAAAGGGAAATTTCTTGTGTAGTTTTAAGTGGCCACACTTGATTATATCAGACAATTTTAAAATATTTCATTGATGATGAAACATGTCAAGTGAAGATTATGATTTCTTGAAGTTTCCCTTAAAAGTTGAGAGAAGGAAAGTCCCCACTACGTAGCATTGTCCAACACTCCCAGGGAGATGAGAAGGGAACCCTCAGAGAAAATGTAAGGGGTGGGGGTGACAGAAGAAAGCATAACTTATGGCTGCCCAAGTACTATGAATTAAGGAAGAAACCTTTATGGCTTTCCCCTTTCTGTAATGTTCCAAAATGTTCCATTGTCAATGTTAATAGTCAAGGTTAGTTCTTGTTCAGGGCAGAGAATATGATAAAATGCCATCTGCAATCATTGGAATGGGATTTTCACCAGGTGAGCAAAGGCAATCAGCGTGACCACAGCCTGGACACTTCTTTCTAGCTGGTCTTGGATTCTCATTGCATTTCATGTATCTAATCCCCCACCCTCCCACACTTCCTCAAAGAGGAAAAGAGAGAATTAACAAAGTTAATAAATACTGATCAGTTCCAAAAAAAAAAAAAAAAATCCAGTAGTATAAAACCAGTGAACCATGATATAGTTTCTTGTTAGTGCAACAGACATCTGTTGGAGCCTTTTCCCCAATCTCTCTGTTTTAGAAACTATTCAGAGAACTGCCTCCTGATTCCCACTGATCACAGCTAATGGGGTGAGCAGCAGATATAAGCTGGGCCTTAACTTTGCCCAATCACATGGTCTCTCTGCAAATTTAGGGCTTAGAATATTTAAAAAATAATTTTAATGTTTTAAAATTTTGAAAAAAAAGCTCAAACTTTCAGAAAAGTTTCAAGACAGTACAAATATATTTGATTTTTTTTTTCTTTTCTCCTTTCATTCTTTTTTTTTTTTTTTTGAGACAAGGTCTTGCTCTGTTGCCCAGGCTGGAGTACAGTACAGTGGTGTGATCATGGGTCAGTGCAGCCTCCATTTCCTGGGCTCAAGTCATTCTCCTACCTCAGCATTCTAAGTAGTTGGAACTACAGGCACAAGCCACCACGCCCAGCTAATTAAGAAAAAAATTTTACTGTAGAAACAGGGTCTCACTATGTTGCCCAGGCTGGTCTCAAACTCCGGGGCTCAAGCAGTCCTCCTACCTGGGCCTCCCAAAATGCACCCAGCCAAATATATCTATTTATTTCTAAACCATATGACAGTAAGCTACCAACACAATGACCCAATACTCTTGGGCAGGTTAGTGTTTATTTCCTTCAGAAAAGGACATTCTCCCATACAATCAAAATGCAGTCCGCAAAATCAGGAAATTAACATGAATACATCACTACCAGTTAATCCTCAGGCCCCATTTAAGTTCCACCCCTGTCCCAATAATGTCCTTTATAGTAAAAGGGTCCAGTTCACAATCATTCATTACATGTCTCTTCATTAGGGCTTAGACAACTTAAAGAATTTTGAAAGTAAGTGTTACACAGTAAAACAAAGCCATATAAACAGATATTCAGGGAAAAGTAAGTCTTCCCTCCCATGTGACGCCCAGAGGCAATCCCTCTTACCAGTGTCTCATGCATGCTTCTAGACCGTCGACCATCTACCATACACAAGCAGTTAAAGAGGGATGTCTAAGCCTCTCTTAGTACAGGGAAAAATAAAATCAGATCTAGGAGTTCTTCTTTTAAGAATGTTGAATGTTTATTAAGAACTTTATTGTTTGCCATTAAGACAAAGGATAAAAAGAGTTTCTAAGTGAATATATTTACCCAAATTGGTAACATAAAAATCACTATTCACTTGGAGAAGATAAAAATTCTTCTGTTGTCACACATTTGACATTTTACTTCTCTCTTTGTAGACAACAAGGATCCTTTGTCATTTAGTTGTTTCAAATGCTTGGAACATCTTCCAGATTATTATCTAAGTTATAAAATAGTAGTGTGAAAGTTATTCTTAAAATTGTGTTAGTTGTGGCCGGGCGCGGTGGCTCAAGCCTGTAATCCCAGCACTTTGGGAGGCCAAGACGGGCGGATCACGAGGTCAGGAGATCGAGACCATCCTGGCTAACACGGTGAAACCCCGTCTCTACTAAAAAATACAAAAAAAAACTAGCTGGGCGAGGTGGCGGGCGCCTGTAGTCCCAGCTACTTGGGAGGCTGAGGCAGGAGAATCACTTGAACCCGGGAGGCGGAGCTTGCAGTGAGCTGAGATCCGGCCACCGCACTCCAGCCTGGGTGACAGAGCAAGACTCTGTCTAAAAAAAAAAAAAAAAAAAATTGTGTTAGTTGATATATAATATTCACAAGTAAACTTACTAAGCAGTTCTTAATGTTGCATTATGTACAGTAATGTAAGTTTATTTATATAATAATATGTTTTTCTCTTAATGACATCAAGGTGAAAAATTCAAATTTTATTCCTGAATCTTAAATATAAGGCACAAACTATTTATTTATTTATTTATTTATTTATTTATTTATTTATTTTTGAGACAAGGTCTTGTTGTCACCCAGGCTGGGGTGCAGTGGTGCAAACGTGGCTCACTGCAGCCTTGACCTCCTGAGCTCAAGTGATTCTCCCACCTCAGTCTTTCAGGTAGCTGGGACCACAGGTGTGCACCACTATGCCCAGCTAATTTTTAATTTTGTAGAGATGGGGTCTTGCCATGTTGCCCAGGGTGGTCTCAACTCTTGGGCTCAAGCAATCCTCCTGTCTCAGCCTCCCAAAGTGCTGGGATTACAGACAAGAGCCACCACATCCAGCTATTTCTTTAATAACATAGAAAACAGACCTATAATTTAAAATGTGAAATTCTGATGTGGTTATCTTATTCCACTTGCCCAACGGGCTAAGGAGAGAGACGCATTGGCAGCAATATTAGCAAATATGAATACGAATACAGGAAACAGAGATGAGGGGAGGAGCGTTTCTGAGGACATTCTAGTTTCAGCTCCCAGTCCTTTCTTGAGCACTGATTGCTTTCTTGCCTTTGGATTCTGTGCTATAAGACTCCACAATATCCTTCTAATAAATATCCATGCTCATGTCTTTTTAAATTTTGCTTAAGCTAGTTTGAATTGGTTTCTGTTATGTGCAACATTCCTAAGAATATGGATAGGGAAGTGGAGGGTCACTTGAACCCAAAGAAATCTGAAGAAACACAATTCTCATATGGTTTTGTTGTTTTTCTTTTTTTGAGATGGAGTCTCACTCTGTTGCCCAGGCTGGAGTGCAATGGCATGATCTCGGCTCACAGCACCCTCCACCTCCCAGGTTCAAGCAATTCTCCTGCCTCAGCCCCCTGAGTAGCTGGGATTATAGGCGCCCACCACCATGCCCAGCTAATCTTTGTATTTTAAGTAGAGATGGGGTTTCACCATGTTGGCTAGGATGGTCTGGAACTCCTGACCTCAGGTGATCCACCCACCTTGGCCTCCCAAAGTGCTGGAGTTACAGGCGTGAGCCACCGTGCGTGGCCCCCACATGGTTTCTGATACTGCTTGAGCTCTCCAGAAGAACTGAGAGATTGTGACAGACCTATAAGTCTAAATTATGGATCCAAATGGAGGAAAATATGTAAATCAAGTAATTGTTTTCAGAGTTTTCGTTTAGCTGAAAAATGAGCTGTTGTCAGAGTTAACCTGTTCCATCTTTTAGAGTTGTTCCGCTTCTAACTAAAATGTCTTTCCCAACTCTTAGTTTGAGTTTAATCATTTTTCCATAAAAAATTAAAAATTTTAATCCATTTTATTGACCATTTCCTGTCCTGCTCATCAGATGAACTTTTTGAAGTATGATCGAGTACACTATTTCTACTAATTCAAGAGAAAAGACAGTGCTAATTAATTTCAGATTTTAGTAAAAAGACATTTCAAAACATAACACTGCCACATTGGGGATAAAATTTCAACGTGAGTTTTGGTGGGGACAAATCAAACCATAGCACTGCTCAAGACAAAAAGCATGTGTAGTGATGAAGGTTAATGACTCAATTTTAATTTTTAAAAATTCATGAAAACAGCCCATAGCCCCAAGGCAGGAATTTCTCACAACTTGCCCCAACACAATATAATTTGTTAGTCTATTTGCTTTGGCACTGTCAGATAGCATGGAGTTTTCATCTCCACATTTTGGCCAAATTTGGGTAATGTAGAACCCACACTTAAGGCTGGGCACAGACTCTCACTCACACATTTTCATTTTCCCCTATGCCTGATTCTGGTTTGCTCTTGGCAACTACACCTTCATAAACTCTTAGAGGAAGGTGATCATATGAACCCAGAGATGCTGAAAATAGTTTGTAACTCTTGTGCCAGTAGTGCTTATAGAACAGAGGGTCCCAATTGCCTTCTAAGGGGGTTTGTCTCACTTCTCTTGACTCATGTCCACATCCAGAAAGCTGGGAACCTTACCGTGTTGAGCATTCTATTCCAGGAATGTCAAGATGCAAGCACTCTGACTACAATGCAAAATAAAGAGTTTCTTTAAGAATATGGAGAAATGATCTGCAATGGTCTCAACATAAGGCAAGATAACCCACAAAGACGATAGCCAAAGGCCATCATATTTGTCTTTATATTAGGTAGGATATAGATAGAAAAGCAAGTAACAGAGATCTGAGAAAACAAGGGCTTAAACAAAACAGGATTTAATTTTTCTATCACATAGAACTTTTGGAAAAGTCCATGGATGAAATGGTGGGTATGCTCTACAAAATCCACTGTAATCTTGGCTTCTTCTAGCCTACCATCCATTGTTTCTAGTTAAGTGTTCCTAGTTAAGAAGACAAGTGTGGCTTTTGTCTTCAGGACCTAAAATGACTGCTAAAGCTCTAGCTTTTACATTTGCATTCTAGGCAGTAGAGTAAAAGGATGGAAGAAGGCAAGAGGCAAAATTAACTAACTAGTCTGATGACTTCAAAGGAAGATGCCTAGAAGCTGTCATTTGCATATACACCAGGATACAAAGAAGAATGAGTAAAATAATTTTTATTATGGAAAGCCCTATGCTCAGCTAACAGGTTCTATTACTGTGGAAGACAGAGAGAACAAATATTTGGAAACAACCATTGTTCTCACTTACTATCACTTCAAGTTCCTTGGAGTGCGTGCATAACCTTTCTACTGGTCTGACCTGCTCAGTGATCCTATGTACTATGGCCCAACTGCTGGTAGAGAGCTTTCTCTGCTGATCCAGGGTGTTCTGTTTGCAAAGAATAAAGATTTACTCAGGTAATCTCAAATAACAGAATATTTACTATAATGTAATACATTTTATAAAGGCGGGAGGTAGATGTTCATCAAATGGCCAATGAAGCAGATCTCATTTTTCCAATATGACTACAAAACATCTCCAGAAATCCATTTCAGAACTTTGCCATTCCCCCATTAAGGGGTGTATTTCCTTACCTGGGAAGATTTTTTTGATTGCTGTGACTGATAAAGTAAGAATGGCAGAAGTGATACTCTGTGTCTACTGAGGCAAGGACATAAAAAGTAGTAGTTTCAGCTGGGTGCAGTGGCTCACACCTGTAACCCCAGCACTTTGGAAGGCCGAGGCAGGTAGATCAAGATCACCTGAGGTCAGGAGTTCGAGACCAGCCTGGCCAACATGGTGAAACTCTGTGTCTACCAAAAATACAAAAATGAGCCAGGGGATGGTGGTGGGTGCCTATAATCCCAGTTACTTGGCAGGTTGAGGCACAAGAATTGCTTGAACCTGGGAGACGGAGGTTGCAGTGAGCAGAGGTCATGCCATTGCACTCTAGCCTGGACAACAAGAGTGAAACTCCGTCTCCAAAAAAAAGAAAAAAAAAAGGTAATAGTTTCCATCACCTTTGGAACTAAGCCCTATGCTCCCAGCTGACAGCCAGCACTAACTTGTAACATATGTGAAGGAGCCATCTTGGAAGCAAATCTTCCAGCCTTCAGGGTAGCCACCTCAACTGATGCCATGTGGGGAACAGGTGAGCCTTCCCCTATAGCCCTTTGCAAATCAAACATTCTTGAGAAAACATATTATTGTGGTTGTTTTAAGCTGTGAAGTTTTGGGGCTATAAAAATGAGTAACAAGAACTGTCAGAACTCAAGGAAACATCCACAGTCAGGAAGCACAATATAGCTGGGCCTTAATGTGTGCTGGAATATACATTGAGGAACAGGAGGGCCTTTCAGGATCTAATACAGGTCAGGTGACTAGACTATCTTTGTACACTTGGATATCAGTCAGGATTCAATTAGTAGACAGAAACAGTAACTTGAATAAGGTAAGTTTAGATAATTATTCATTGTAATGGGATTAGAGTAACAGAGAATTGACAACAAAGGAATAACTGGGGGTTGGGGAGAGAACTCTAAAGAATATAGGAATCATGGATATAGGGAACATGCACTGTACCTAGTGCTGAGACAGAGCATTCAAATGAGAGGCAAATCTGGAAAAGCTTCTTCATCCCTGTGGGTTGAGGTCCAAACTTCACTGGTGAGGGAGCAGCTGTAGCACACTGGACTGTGAGAAGTTACTCGGGTGCCACACTGGCAGGACTTGCTGGGAATCTGACTTCTGGAGGGCAGGAGAGAAACCTTCCACAGAAGTTGGACACAGAAAAGCAATAGAGAAAAATGAACAAAACCAAAAGCTGGTTCTTTAAAAAGATCAAGAAAATTAATAAACCTCTATTTAGAATGACAAAAAAAATTGGCAAAGACAAAAATTATCATATATTATAAATTAAAAAAGAGATATCACCAGACCCTTCAGACATTAAAATGATAATTAGGAAATACTACCAAAACACCCATTATGTTGAAGTGAGGAGCGCCTCTGCCTGGCCGCTGTGCAACCCTCCAAGTGTGAAGTGACAACCTTGTGTGTGATTTTTCTCCCCTCCCCAAGTTTGCATTTTTGACGTTAAAGTTTACTTTTCAATCCAAAAAAAAAAACCAGTTATGCCTATAAATTCAACAACTTGAATGACAATGACTAATTCTTTGACATACACAAACTATCAAAATTCACTCAAGAAGAATAGATAGCCTGAATAGTCCTATAAAACTAAATAAATTGAATTTTTAGTTGAAAACTTTCCTATGAAAAAAAGTGGTTTCATTTAAAGATGCTTTTGGTCAGATGTGGTGGCTCATGCCTGTAATTTTAGCACTTTGGGAGGCTAAGGCAGGCAGATCACTTGAGGCCAGGAGTTAGAGAACAGCCTGGCCAACATGGTGAAACCCCATCACTACTAAAAATACAAAAATTAGCTGGGCACGGTGGTGGGTGCCTATAATCCCAGCTACTCAGGAGGCTGAGGCAAGAGAATAGCTTGAACCCGGGAGGTGGAAGTTGCAGTGAGCCAAGATCATGCCACTATACTCCAGGCTGGATGACAGAACAAGACTCTGTCCCAAAAACAAACAAACAAAAACAAAAACAAAAAAACAAAAAGGGTTTACATAGATACATAGATGATAGATAGATAGATAGATAGATAGATAGATAGATAGATAGATAGATAGATAGTTTTATTGACAAATTCTACCAAACACTTAAGGAAAAAATAACACCAATTCAATACAGTGTTTTCCAGGAAATACAAGGGGAAAGACTACTAACTTCATTTTATGAAGTAGATTTTGCCCTGATATCAAAACCAGACAAAAACATTGCAAGAAAACTGTTGACCAGTAACCTTCATGAATACTGTTTCAAAAACCCATGACATTATATTATCAAATTCAAATAATAACATATTAAAAAGATAATACATCACAACAAATGAAGTTTATCCCAGGAATACAAAGCTAACTAAACATTTCAAAATCAATAAATGTAATTCACCATATTAACAGGCTAAAAAAGAAAAACCACACGTGAAAACAACAGATGCTGAAAAAGCATTTGAAAAGAAATGCAACATTTTTTCATGATTAAAAATTTGCACAAAACTAGGCAAAGAAAGAAACTTTCTTTACCTGATTAAGGGCATCTCCAGGTAATATTATACTTACTAGTGAAAAACTGAATGAATGCTTCCTTCCTAAAATGGGGAGCAAGATCGCTTCTCGGCCTTTTGGCTAAGATCAAGTGAAGATGGGGAGCAAGATATTATCTGTTCTCACCACCTGTATTCAGCATTATACTGGAAGTTGTAGCAGTTGTACTAAGGCACAAAAAATAAATAAAAGGTATGGAAATACAGAAGGATGAAATTAAAATGTCTCTCTTCATATATGACATGGTTGTCTTTGGAGAAGAATCTTTAAAAATCTACAATAATTTCCTAGAATTAATAAATGAGTTTAGCAAGTTTGTGGGATACAAGGTCAATATACCAAAATTATTTGTTTTTCTATATTCTAATAAAAAACAATTAGAAACTGAAATTAAAAGTATCACTTACAATAGTACAGAAAATATTGCAACAGGCCGGGCGCGGTGGCTCAAGCCTGTAATCCCAGCACTTTGGGAGGCCGAGACGGGCAGATCACAAGGTCAGGAGATCGAGACCATCCTGGCTAACGCGGTGAAACCCCGTATCTACTAAAAAATACAAAAAACTAACCGGGCGAGGTGGCGGGCGCCTGTAGTCCCAGCTACTCGGGAGGCTGAGGCAGGAGAATGGCGTAAACCCGGGAGGCGGAGCTTGCAGTGAGCTGAGATCCGGCCACTGCACTCCAGCCTGGGCGACAGAGCAAGACTCCATCTCAAAAAAAAAAAAAAGAAAAAAGAAAATATTGCAACACTTAGGTATAAATTTTTAAAAATATCTGCAGGGTTTGTATACAAAAAACCAGAAAACGCTGGTGAAAGAAACCAAAGACTATAAGAGATATATACCATGTTCATGGTTTGGAAAGATTCAGTATTATTGAGATGTCAATTCTCCACAAGTTGATTTATAGATTCAACATCCTTCTAAAACAAAATCTCAGCAGGCTTTTTTGTAGGTATGAAGAAGCTGATTTTTAAATGGTTTTATATGGAAAGGCAAAGAAACTAGAACAGCCAACACAATTTTGAGAAAGAACAAAGTTGGAAGACTTACTATAAAGCTACAGTAGTGAAGATAGTGTGGCATTGGAAAGAGGATAGACAAATAGATGAATAAAACAGACTGGAGAATCTGGAAATAGACCCAAACAAAAAAAACGACCAATTTATTTTTATTTTTTATTTTTAGTGACAGGGTCTCACTCTGTCACCCAGGATGGAGTGCAATGGTGTGATGGCTTACCTCGAACTCATGGGCTCAAGCAATCCCCCTGCTAAGCTTCCTGAGTAGCCCACCACAACCGGCTAATTTCTTAACTAGTTTAAGAGAATAAACTAGGTATTGATGGAAAGTATCTGAAAATAATAAGAGGTATTTATGACAAACCCACAGCCAATATCATACTGAATGGGCAAAAACTGGAAGCATTCCCTTTGAAAACCAGCACAAGATAAGGATACCCTTACTCACCGCTCCTATTCAACATAGTGTTGGAATTTCTGGCCAGGACAATCAGGCAAGAGAAAAAAATAAAGGGTATTCAATTAGGAAAAGAGGAAGTCAAATTGTCCCTGTTTGCAGATGACATGATTGTATATTTAGAA
>NW_012105098.1:1775174-1806301 GCF_000951045.1 Mandrillus leucophaeus | reverse complement strand
TAGGGAACATCACACACTGGGGCCTGTCGGGGGTGGGGGGAGGGGGAGGGATAGCATTAGGAGAAATACCTAATGTAAATGACAAGTTGATGGGTGCAGCAAACCAACATGGCACATGTATACCTATGTAACAAACCTGCACGTTGTGTACATGTACTCTAGAATTTAAAGTATAATTTAAAAAAAAAAAAAGAGAGAGAGAGATGGGATCTCATTATGTTGCTCAGGTTGGTCTCAAACTTCTGGCCTCAAGTGATTGTCCCACCCCAACCTCCCAAAATGCTAAAATTACAGGTGTGAGCCAGTGTGCCTGGCCACATTTTTTAATTAAAATTTTTATTTTGAGCTAATGGTAGATGTCCATGCAGTTTGAAGAAATAATACAGATTCTGTGTTTCATTTACCCTGTTTCCCTCAATAGTAGTATTTTGAAAAACTGTAGTACAATGTCACATACAGGACAATGACATTGATACAAATCATCTGATGTTACTCAGATTTCATGTTTCACTTTTATTCGTCTGTACGTATGTGTTCATATTTAGTTCTATACAATTTTATTCCATGTGTAAATGGGTATAGCCACCACCACACTTATGACACAGAACATTTCCAGCACCGTAAGGATCCTTCATGTTGCCCTTTCATAACCACACTCACTGCCTTCCACACCCTTCCTTTTTTTATTCCCTGGTAGCCACTAATCTCTTTTCCATTTTTACAAGTTTGTCACTTCAACAATATTATATATAAGTGGAATTTTATAGTATATAATCCTTTGGAATTGGTTTTTATTCTCTCAGCATAATTCTCTGGACATGTATCCAAGTTGTTGCATGAATCAAGAGTTCAGTCTTCGTATTGCTGAGTAAGTAGTATTCTATGGTGTGGATGTATCATAGTTAAACCATTCACTTGTTAAAGGACATCTTGGTTCTTTTGAGTTTTTAGCTATTTCAAATAAAGCTGCAATGAATATTCATGTACAAGTTTTTGCATGAATATAAATTCCCACTTTTCTGGGATAAATGTTCAAGAGCGCAATTGCCAAGTTGCATGGTTATCGCAAGTTTAGTTTTATGAGAAATGGTCAAATTGTTTTCTAGAGTGGTTGTAATATTTTATATGTTGTTGGTATATAGAAATATAATTGATTTTGGTGTGATCTTTTATCCTGTGACTTTGCTGAACCCACCAATTAGTTTGAGGCTTTTTGTAGATTCTTTGCGATTTTCTTTTTTCTTTTTTTTTTTTTTTTGAGGTGGAGTTTTGCTCTTGTTGCCCAGGCTGGAGTCCAGTGGCATGATCTCGGTTCACTGCAACCTACCCCTCAAGCAATTCTCCTGCCTCAGCCTCCTGAGTAGTTGGGATTACAGGCACCCACCATCATGCCCTGCTAATTTTTGTATTTTTAGTAGAGACGGGGGTTCACCATGTTGGCCAGGCTGGTCTCGAACTTCTGACCCAGGTGATCCACCCACCTCGGCCTCCCAAAGTGCTGGAATTACAGGCATGAGCCACCACGCCTGGCAATTCCTTGTGATTTTCTATGTAGATAACTATGTCATCTGCAAGTATGCAGAGTTCCACATCTTCCTTTTCTACCTGTATGGTTTTAATTTTTTTGCCCTATTGCAGTGGGTAGAACTTCCACTATTGTGCTGAATAAGAGTGGTAAGAGTGAACATCTTTGCCTTGATCTTAGAAGAAGAGCATTTAGTCTTTCACTATGAAGTATGTATGATGTTAGATACAGGTGTTTTGTAGATACTATTCACCAAGTTGAGGCAGTTCTCTATTCCTAACTTGCTGAAGAGATTGATTGATTGATTGATTGATTGCTCGATTTAGAGATGAAGTTGCACTCTGTCACCCAGGTTGGAGTGCAGTGGCATGACCGCAGCTCACTGCAACCTCCACTTCCCAGGTTCAAGTGATTCTTCTGCCTCAGCTTCCTGAGTAGCTGTGATTACAGGCACATGCAACCATGCCTGGCTAATTTTTGTATTTTAGTAGAGACAAGGTTTCACCATATTGGCCAGGCTGGTCTCACAGGGTTCACTATTTTGGCCAGGCTGGTCTTGAACTCCTGACCTCAGGTGATCCACCCACCTCAGCCACTGTGTCCAGCCTGAGAAGTTTTCATCATTAATAGATGTTAGATTTTGTCAAATACCTTTCTCATCAATTGATATGATCATATGTTTTTCACTTAAGTCTGTTGATATGGCATACATTGATTGATTTTTGAATGCTGAGCCAGCTTTGCATACCTGGAATAAATCTTACTTTGTCTTGGTGTATATTTCTTTGCATACATTGTTGTATTTGATTTGCTAATACTTTTTTGAGAATTTGTATGTCTAAGTTTATGAGACAGATTGACTCTCTGGAATCAATCACATATACTAACAGTGAACATCATCCTGTAGTTTTCTGTATTTACACTGTCTTGTTTTGCTGTCAAGGATATACTGGTCTCATAAAGTAAGTTGAGAGGTGTTGATTCTTCATTTTCTCAAAGAGACTGCTTGAAATTTGCGTTAATTACTCTCAAATAGTGGTTAAAATTCCCCAGTGAAGTCATTTGGACTTGGTAATCTCTTTTTTGGGAGTTTAATTAATTTAATTAATCTCTTTTTTGGGAGTTTAATTAACTAAATTAATTTAATGACTATAGGACTATTTGGGTTATGGATTTTATGTGGTTGACTTTTGGTGACTGACCAATTCATTTTTGATAAAAGTACTCAGGCAATTCAGTGGAGAAAGAACAAACTTTTCAATAAGCAATGCTGAAATAAATTAACAGTTATATGCAAAAAAAGAGTGTCAACCAAACTCTAACACCTTATACAGAAATTACTTTAAAATGTAAAATGGATCTAAATGTAAAACATAAAATTCTAAGATTTTTAGAAGAAAATATAGGAAAAAGTTTTTGTAACCTTGGTTTTGTAAGAAAGTTCTTAGATATGACACCAAGGCAGTCCTTAAAAGAAAAAACTGACAAATTGGACTTCATAAACATAAAACATTTTTGCTCTGTGAATGACACTGTTAAAAGAATGAAAAGACACAGGCCATAGAAAAGGATAAAATATTAGCGAATCACATACATGACAAAGGACTTGTATATAATATATATAAACAATTCTGAAAACAATAACAACTCAATTTTAAAATAAGGGAGCAGAAGACACGAACAGACACTTTACCAAAGATGATATACGGTTGGTAAATATGCACATGAAAAGATGCTCAACATCATTAGTCATTAGCAAAATGCAAATTAAAACCACAATGAGATACAGGTAAACACTTATTAGAATGGCAAATAAAACAAAAACACACTAGCCCAAAATGAGCATCAACAAAAACTGACAATATCAAGTGCTGGTGAAGATGTGAAGCAACTGGAACTCATATATAGGAATGTAAAATGGTTCAACCACTTTGGTAAGTAAATTTGCAGTTTACTACAAAGCTAAATATAAACTTACCATATGACCTAGGTGGAAAACCTATGTTTTACACAACAACCTATACATTAATTACAGTTTTGTAATTGCCAAAAACTGCAAACAACTTTGTGTTATTTAGACCAATAGATGGTAAATACTTTTTCTACAGAAGAGGAAACCTAAGTAATGTGTTGATGGTTTTAACAATAACCAACAATTTGTTCATGCCTCCTTGTACGTATACCCTTCTGCATTGTAACTTTGCCACTTGTTGGTTTGGGGTTTGGCCATGTGATTTTCTTTGCCAGTGGGACAATAGCAAATGTGACACTGTTGAAGGCTTGAAAATGTTTGTGCATTGGGACTTATTCTCTCTTATAGCTGGGAACCCTCTGTCACATGTAAGGCCTGGACTAGCCTACTAGATGAGAGATCCTCTAGCCACCCTAGAACCATCGGAGTCCTCATGCAGAGTCATCAAGCCCCAGCTGAGCTGGATCTTAACTGCCCAGCCAAACTATAGATTCATAAGAAGGAATAAATGCCATTTTAGGTCACTAGATTTTGGGTGGTTTGTTAAGCAGTAAGAGCTAACAGATATAGCTGATATTAAGTTAATTTGTCTCCAATCTGGTGGACCCAAAAGTAAATTTTTTGGGCCTGCCTTCTTTGCCTCTAAGCAAAGTAAAAAAGTGGTTCTCCATCTTTGCTGAACACTGGAATTATCCAGGTAGCTTTAAAAAATAATGACATCTGGGCCGGGTGCAGTGGTTCACGCCTGTAATTCCAGCACTTTGGGAGGCCAAGGTGGGTGGATCACTTGAGGTCAGGAGTTTGAGACCAGCCTGGCCAACATGGTGAAACCCTGTCTCCACTAAAAATATGAAAATTAGCTGGGTATGGTGGCGCTTGCCTATAATCCCAGCTACTGGGCAGGAGACTAAGGCAGAATTCCTCGAACCTGGGAGGCGGAGGTTGCAGTGAGTCGAGACTGCACCACTGCATTCCAGCCTGGGCAACAGAGTAAAACTCTGTCGCAAAAAAAAAAAAAAAAAAAAATCTGGATACTACTGGTATATATAAGATTGAATAGGTATGAGGTGCAGCCTGGCCACTAGGGGTTTTTGACATACCAAGTGATTCTAAAACAGAAAAGGCAAAGATGTTACCTATCTAGTATATTGGCCTGCTCGGTAACGAACATGGAACGAGTGCAGTTTCCACTCTCCTGCTCGTGTCTCTAGTGTACCTCTCTCAGAGAATATGTAGTGACAATATTGTGTATTAAACTGATCTCCAAGATTTGCTGCTGGTGAAGCAAATCAGAGCTTCACCAGTATTAAGTTACGACTTTTTCTGGACGCTACAGGGTTGACCTACTCTCCATGGTCTCAACGGCAATAAAAACTCCAACTAAATGTCTAAATGTGACCTTAAGACCCATCAAAACTACCCTCACTTATTTGCTGAATTATGACGGTGGCCACTTTTTAATCCTAAATTTCACTACCGGCAATAATTTGAGAACCCTAAAGTTATTAGTGTAGAATATTTAACACCTGATAATGCTGTTCTCATTTTTTTTCCTACCTAAAAAATATCAACTCTTTGAGAAAAGGAGCCAGGGCTTTGTATGACTTATGTAATTTAAGTCATAACAATTTAATAACAATTTTTTTGTTATAATTATGTGCTTGACTAGTAAAATGAGATTTTACAATTAAATGCAGTGACTTACGGGCTCAAAACCAGAAAAACCAAACCCAATGGCTCAGGTTCACAGAAACCTTAAAATCAGACTCTGATTTTGATTTTTGTGCCATTACTACATTATAATTAAACAGTTTAAAGAGAACAAAACTTTTCCCCTGCAGAGAATGAAATATGAAACATAAATTTTATAGACCATACTCATAAACATATTAAGATTTACGACTTTTCAGTGATAATGTGGGGAGTTCACAGATGTATCTAAAGAAATCATGTTTTATTTGGCTGAATAATCCAACAATGTCAGTGCTTTATGTTAAAATCAGTTCCGTTTGGATACTGTGCATTTTTCTGTTATAATAAATAATTTAAATGTCCCTTTTTTCTTCCCTTTATAGAGACTATTTATACTCCCTTATTATTTTGATATCACTCTGAGTTTTCCATAATTTTAGTCTTTAAAATATACGCTACATTGGTGACTTTTTGTTTTTAAATAGAGACAGGGTCTTGCTTGCTCTGTCACCTAGGCTGGAATGCAGTGGTGCAATCACAGCTTACTGTAAACTCAAATCCTTGGCTCAAATGATCTTCCCATCTCAGCCTCCTGAGTAGCAAGGACCACAAGTATGCACCACCACACTTGCCTTTTTATACGCGCACACATGTATTTTGAGACAGGGTCCATGTATTTTGAGCCTGGAACAGCCCAGGCGGGAGTGCAGAGGCGCAATTTCACCTCACTGCAACCTCTGCCTCCCAAGTTCAAGCGATCCTCCTGCTTCAGCCTCCTGAGTACCTGGGACTACAGGCATGGGCTACCATGCCTGGCTAATTTTTTGTACTTTCAGTAGAGACGGGGTCTCACCATGTTGGCCAGGCTGGTCTTGAACCCCTGACCTCAAGTGACGTGCCTGCCTTGGCCTCCCAAAGGGGATTACAGGCATAGGCTACTATGCCCAGCCTATAGTCTTATTATATTGCCCAGGTTGGTCTCAAACTCCTGGCCTCAAGCAATTCTCCTGCCTCAGCCTCCCGAAGCGCTGGGATTACAGGTGTGAGCCACCTTGCCTAGTCAGTAGCTTTGATTTTTAATACCCCAAATGTCAAGTTTACTATTAACCACAAACCTTGTCAAATTCCTGTTGTCTTTCAGAAGTTACCATATTTATAATTTGCTCCAAGTTACAATGTTGGTTTTATTTACATTTATTTATACAGCATATCTAATCTGACTGTCACAGGTGGTCAGTTGTTTATAATATTTAGACCAGATGAGATCCAAGAGTGTTAAGGCCCTAGATGTGTTTTAAGAAGAATTAAGATATCCTTAAGGGTTACAGCAGCATATCCACCCTTCTGAAGTATTCCAAAAATCTGAAGGACAGACAGAAGAATTTTCTGTTGCTACCAAAAGAAAAAACCACTGGAGAGCTCATGAATATTTCAAATGCAATTATGGGCAATGCAACTCTAGAACTGCCTTTAAATGGAGTTGTCCTCTTAAAAGTTAAAATCAGTTTTCAGATATTTTTTCCAGAGAGTACTTTGAGAGGCATAAAATGGAATAAATCAGTGCAATACAAAATAATGAAAATATTTTACACTTTTATTTACAAGTTAATTTCATAAACAGACTATACTTAACATGACTAAACAAAAAGTTCTTGACTTCCATCCTTTATGGCTAGAAAAATAAATTATTTTAATAGTTATTTAAACATGCCTCCTGCTTCCAGAGAAATTAATGTATTAAATATGTTTTTTCAAATTATCCCTAATGTTTACATAAACTTAAGAGTAGATATTGCTCTATTTTTACAGAGAATTGTAAACAGCCTTTTAAAAAGCTAGAGTAACTTTCCACTAGTTAGAATTGAACATCATAAAATATAAAAATTTTATAAACCCTATAATTCAGGTAATTTAATTATGACTAATCTGTAGGAATATACAATACAAATTTGTCAGTCATCCACAATTAAGTATAATTATTTATGGAGAAAAATTTTATCATGTTCAGAAAAAGATTTTATTCATATTCTTGAAAGATAGCTTTGTTCCCAATAAATATTCCTCCTACTATTTCTGTACATTTTAGGAAAAGATGTATTCAATTCAAAAATAAGTAACATCCAGTTATTTGACTTTTTGCTTTTTTCTTGCTTGAAACTGTTCTGTTTTGGTTTTTATAGATTTAATCAACATTGACAAAGCAGGATCAATGGACTTCCTTTGTGATTCTTTTTCAATCTCACTCTCTTTTTTCTTTATTGCCTGTGTAAGTTCTTGTTCTTTCTGTTCTCTTTGCCGGGCTTTCTCCTCAAGGATTTTTTCCATAGCTTTCGTTTTCTTGAAATTGGGATCTGAGGGGTCCAAATTGAACAAGTGGGAAGTGTACATTGCCTGAAACCGTGCATCGCTAACATTTACCTGCAAATCCAAAAAAATAAATAATTAATAAATTAATTAAACAAAATTACTAAAGCAAAAGGCCAGAAATGGGGCCAAATTTAGAAAGTTGGTGAGTTGATTATATAAAACACAAACCTGAGCGTTTGTACTGATTCATTAGCAAACTGTTTTTCCATAGATCTTTATGGCCTACCTGTGGACCACAACTTGTGGGGCACCCTGTTCTTATCATGCAAGGACAATGTATTTCAAAGGGAATTACAGCGGGCCATATATATATATATGATGGCTGGTAACTACAATGATCACTTAGACAAAATAACTGGAGGAGTGGTTTGTGAGGCAGGGCTTTCCCATGCTTACAGCACAAAATCAATTTCTCACCAGCATAAATAAGCCAAGCAGAACATTTGCTGGAGGCCCTAAACTCTTAGTACATTTTTAAAAATTTTAATCTTGGTGCCAAAAATAAGGAACTATTGAAGGTGATCCATAGATCAAAAGATTTAAAGACCACTATGGCAAAGAATCCATCCAAGATCAAGGTCTGGTCAGACACAATCCCCAAATTTATCTTCCTTCTATAAAAATTTGTGGTTCCACGTTTAAGAGTATACCCTTAACTCCAGCCAGCCTTTGAGGGTTGCCAGGCAGATGGGTAACCAGCAAGAAAGGGAAACACAGGAAACACAAGTCCACTTGGAGATGGATTGTAGCTCTACTTAGTTATCATGACGACAAGAGACTCAATACCCAGAACAAGGAAAAAACCCACAAAAATATTTATATGTATGATTATTAATATATGAAGACAGAATGACTACAAATCATTCTTTGCTTTTCATAAGGAAACTAACTCAATAAAAACCTCACTGGAATGGGAGCACATGTGAAACTGACTCGAATAACAGAAGCTACAGAGTAGCCCCCAAATCCTTCTGTAAGGACTTAGAAGCCATCTGTATTCTACCCTCCATTGTTTGAACAAATTCAAAATTTCCCAAATTTCCCCCATCTTATTCAGGGCCAGTTCTTCCACATTAATGGTTGGAAGTCATTAAGCAGTTTCTAATAGCTATTTGTAGATTTTCGGTAGAGGGCTCAAACTCATGCTTAGGGGACTCTGCAGCCATTAGGAATATGTACTCAACAAAAAGAGGCAGGAGTAATGGAAACAAAAAACACAGCAACGGAGAAAACATGGCTTACTGCGCTGGCCACTGCATACAGTGAGAGTGGGACCCGTTATGACATGAACCTGTTATTAAAGCATACCTTTGCTGGTCTGAGGTTCACTACATGTGATTCTAACATTAAAAACTACACATTTTTGGTACAACATGGCTACCAAAATACAAGTCAACTATTGCACCTGGTGCTCAACCAAAGAAACAATGATTTCATCTATCCTGGGATGAACTGGCTGTGCTGGTCTAAAAGACAGTAGCTTTGGCTCTACCATCAGTCTTTCCGAAGATATTTTCTTTTTTTTGGAGACAGGGTCTTGTTCTGTCGCCCAGGCTGGAGTGCAGTGGCACGATCATGGCTCACTGCAGGCTCGACCTCCTGGGCTCAAGCAATCCTCCCACCTCAGCCTTCTTAGTAGCTGGGACTGACTATAGGTGTGCATCACTATACCTGGCTAATTTATTTATTATTTTTTTTGAGACAGAGTCTCGCTCTGTCGCCTGGGCTGGAGTGCAGTGGCGCAATCTCTGCTCACTACAAGCTCCGCCTCCTGGGTTCACGCCATTCTCCTGCCTCAGCCTCCCAAGTAGCTGGGTCTACAGGTGCCCGCCACCATGCCTGGCTAATTTTTTGTATTTTTAGTAGAGACAGGGTTTTACCGTTTTAGCCAGGATGGTCTTGATCTCCTGACCTTGTGATCCGCCCACCTTGGCCTCCCAAAGTGCTGGGATTACAGGAGTGAGCCACCATGCCTGGCCAGCTAATTTTTAAAATTTTTCATAGAGATCAGGGGCCCACTATGTTGCCCAGGCTAGTCTCGAACTCCTGGACTCAAGTGATCCTCATGCCTCAGCCTCCAAAAGTGTTGGCATTATAGGCGTTGAGACATTGCACCTGGCCCCTAAGACATTTTCAAGGGTAACTTTGACTATGCTCAATTTCTATCTGCAGAGCTGACTTTAGATTCAATTCCAGCTTTAAGAGACTACTGCCTGGTGTCCATGGTTACCTCAAAGTCATCCTCTATTAATTCCTTCTTTTTCATGAGCTGCTTCTTCTTCTTTTTGCTCAGATTCTGGTGCTCCACAATCTTGTTGTAATTGAAGTGTTTCTTACTGTCCTCATCCTCATCCATCATAAGCAAAGCCATTTCAGCCTGTGAAGAGCAAAAAAAAGTTCAAATGTACAACAGTGCTTTTTTTACCCCCTAAAAGGAGTATAGGGCACAAGATATCCCTTCTAGAACGGAAGGCTCAATCACTAAAACTCTGGGGTACCACCTGTCATCTGTAAACTGACTGTGGATTACCAAAACAAAGAGATCTTTATATAGCAGTAAGGCAGAATCTCTGGAAGCAACATTACTGACAGGAGAGATAAAACCTTGTAGTTAAAAACCAGGCCCCATTTCACTTAGTGTGACTCATTAGTATGCTGCAGGAACAAGAGTCCCCAAGTACCCTCAAATAAAAAGTTCTCATTTTCACTTTGTTCTTCTTGTGCAATGACACTAAATCTAGCAAAGGTTATTTTGTGATGCAAATCATACTTTCTAAATGTGTAACTTTATAACAAGTAGGTTTTTTTTTTGTTGCTGTTTGCTTTTTTTGGCCTTTACTATTTCAACACTGATACAGTTCTATGAAGGTAGGATCTTAGTATCTGCTTCTGAAATCTAGTAAATGTCTTTTTACACGAAATGGGTATTTTCTACCAACCATGGGATTAAACAGGAACCCTCAAAAATCAAGTAAATAACCATATACACTAGTAAAAATACAGAGTATGGTCTCAACCTTTGTGGATCTTCCTATGTTACCACTTTAGACTACCTTAATTTCCTTTCATCACTGGCACTTGTAGCTGGCTTTTCAGAGACATTTTCCACAAAAATTGATTTTCTTTGTTGCTGTTTAGATAACTTTATGAGTACTGCTGTACATGCAATGAATAGAGAATAGAAGACACAGTAAGATGCAGAGTTTAGGTGGCCAGTCAGGCACACTTCTGGCAGTGACATGTGAACATCAGCCCTAGGAGCACTGCTGCCTTCAATTCCTGCCTCAGCAAAAGCACATATGACTCTGTGCCAAAATTACATGTAACTCTGGACATAGCGGGTCACTGAAGCATAGGTTCACTGCATTTCCAAGAAAGAATGTAATTTTGTACGTTCAATATATGTATTCACAATACAAAAATCAGAAATTTGCATTTGGCAAACCATAACCACAAACTCTATTACAGGACAGACTCAGTTTGAATTAAAACTTATGGCAATATTACTTTGAGGTTTTAAGGGTATTTTCTGTCTCAGGTATAGTAAACGTTTTTAAAAGTGAGATAATTTCCTCTTAATTTATAAAGGAAAATAAATACCCTTGAGTTTGAGGTAAATTTTAACTTTGTACGAGTTGGAGAAATTATGTTTGATTAAAAAAACACTGTATTTAGAAACTATGCTGCTAAAATATTTAATTAAGTCTCTCACAATTTAGTTATAAATGTCACTGCTAAAATAAGTTGTTTTTGAAAATTAGCGACATGTACAACTTCATTTAAATTGCGCCTATGAATTATCCCCCGAGCATGTAACAATAACCGCCTTTTACCTTTTGTCTTTCTACTTCAGTTTCTTCTTCTGGAGATGTGCCATCTTTTGCAGATTTTACCGATTTTTTCTTTATACCTAGCACAATAAACCAACATAAGAGGGGAAAAATTACAGGACTATCAGCAACATTCTGTTTATACTAGGAACAAAAACACAAGATATCTAGGAATAATCTTAACAATAAATGTGTCGAAACTAAAGGGAGAAAAAACATGTTACTGAAAGAAGACTGTGGGTATATGAATGGAATAAATACAATGCTTCTGCATGGAGTGACTGCATGTTATAAAGGAAGAATTTCTTTCAAAGTAGTGTATTTCTTTGTAATACACATCCAAAGTAATACAGTTCCTATGTGGAACATGAGACTTCTAGCCCAGGGTGACTACTGCACACTGTGCCTCCTTTCCTGGTACCCAAGCTATACCGCTGAGTGAACTGCCGTGAAGACGCGATGAAGAGAAACACCCAACACTGCCCTGCTGTGTTTCCTGGCCTGACTACCTATGACGGCCAAGTGTGACCCACTCAAGCCTTTTGAGTTTGACCACCTAGAGAGCCTACGAAAATCCCCCGCTGGGCACTGTGCCACCCTCAGCAAGTGACCTTTGGAACAGTATGACTTCTTATGCCCCTAGATGTGACATAATATGAAAGATATAGCATTGCCTATGAAGTATGCTTGCCAAAACTGTTCAACATGAGTCTAATGGAACCACTCGTCTAACTTCCAGTTTATGGAAACTACAGGGGACTGAGTGGCAAGGAACAGATAAATCTAGAATATAAGACATTCCAAAAGATCACTAGCCTGGGTTCTCGAAAGGCAAATGTTATGGGAAGGGGAAGTGTATATGGTATCTTCTAGTTGAACTAAAAAGACTACTACTAAATACGACTATTATATAGTAATATCTTGTATAAATATATTTTTATGATACGCCATAAAAGTATATGCATACAAAAACAAAATGGCAAAATGTTAACAACTGCGAAACACAGGGGCTGTTCACTGTATTGTTCTCTCAATTTTTCTCAATGTATAAATTTTCATAATTAAAAACAAGAAATGGCCGGGCGCAGTGACTCACTCCTGTAATCCCAGCACTTTGGAAGGCTGAGGCAGGCAGATCACCTGAGGTCAGGAGTTTGAGACCAGCATGGCCAACATGGTGAAATTCTGTCTCTACTAATAATACAAAAAAATTAGCCGGGCGTGGTGGCCAGCGCCTACAGTCTCAGCTACTAAGAAGGCTGAGGCAGGAGAATTGCTTGAATCTGGGCGGCGGAGGTTGCAGTCAGCAGAGATCGTGCTACCCGACTCCAGCCTGGGCAACAGAGCGAGACTCTGTCTCAAATAAAAAAAAAAAAGAAATGGTTGCTTCTATTATATCTATTGAAAGATATCCTATCTTTCACTTACAGAGATTTCACGTAAATGAAAATATTAACACAGAGCAAAGAGAATTCACAGACAAAAACAAATGGTTAATAAACAGAAGGAAATTATTTCACCTATCTCACAATTGTTAACTGAGCACTTATCATGTTGCGAGCACAGCTCCAGGTGCTGGTGATACAAGCCGTGAACAATAGGTTAAAATCTCTCATGCAGTATACCTTCAAGTTGGGAAAGACAGAGGCAAAGCAGGACAAAAGGGTTTGAGACTGAATGGGGAGCTGGTTTTGTTAGGGTAGTTAAGGAAGGCCTCTTCAAGAAGGTGACACACAAATAATGACCTGGATGAAGTGAGGAGGTGATATGTGAGAACACCTGAAGAAGGGTGTGGCAGGAGAAGGGAATGGTCAAGATGGTTGAAGAATTGCAGCTAATGGGATAACAGGATAAGCAAAACCTAAAGTCAAAAGAGGCTTTAGAAACTCCTCTGTGTGTATTAAGTCCCTGCTAATACTCTTGCACACCTGTCCAGTAGACATGCCCAGCCAAGAGAACATGTCAGCATAGAAGTGCTGCCAGGCTCACCTATCGGTGCTACCAAGCCATTTGTTTTGCACTTCTAAGAAGAAATATTTATTGTATGCAGCCCTTCTCCCTAGAGAAAATGTTCCTCATCACTGGTCCTATCTGAAATTTTTTTCAGGGAATAATATATTAACCTTAAGAGTATAATCTTTCTCTGTCTTAATGTATGTGTATGTCCTTACGCATATAAATATCATCAAGGTTCCACTTGCTTAGGATATGAACCCCCATTCCCTAAGTTTACCACTGCTCCTATGCTCTCAAGCCAAGAGCTCCTTTTGAAATGAATGGACAAATGACATATGCAAAATATTATTCTGTAGCAGGGAGAAAATTAGACTGTATATAATTAATACTTAAAGCAGACAAAGATCTTCACATACAGCTGTGGAAAATAATTTCAAAGAGCCCACAATAAACTATTTCAGATTTTATAACAACCTGGTGAAGAGTCTTAAAAATAAACTTCAAAGGAGGACTGTAATAAGGGAGAAAAAAAAAATCCCCAAGATAGGGCTAAACATGATATCCAGTTTTAGCATGATGAAAATTTCTTTGCTAACAAAGAATTTACTAAGATGTTAGACTGAATTGTTTAGTCAAAAGATACATAAGGCATACAGATCATTTCTGCACTGTTAATAAGATCAAATATTAAGAGGTCACATCTTTATTTTTTGAAAAAACATTTTTTTCCTCCCTGGAAAATTTTCAGACTTAAGTTAGATGAACAGTACTAGGGAAATGAAAGTTTGCGTTCCAAAATATTATCTTTATTTTTCAGTGAATCTTTTGTCAAGTAAAGAACCACATCTCTAGCTGGGTATGGTGGCTCACACCTATAATCCCAGCACTTTGGAAGGCTGAAGCAAGGAAGATTGCTTGAAGCCAGGAGTTTGAGACCAGCCTGGGTAGCAAAGCAAGACTCGGGCTCCATAATTTTTTTTTCTTTTTTAAATTAGCCAGGCATGGTGGTGTGTGCCTGTAGTAGCCAGGCATGGTGGTGTGTGCCTGTAGTCCCAGCTACTTGGGAGGCTGAGGCAAGAGGATCACTTGAATCCAGGAGAGTTCGAGGCTGCAGTGAGCCATAATAGTACCACTGTGCACTCCACCCTGGGTGACAGAGCAAAACGTTGTCAAAAAAACAAAAACAGAAACAACAAAAAAACTACATCTTCTGAGACTGCTGCAAAAAATACATATGGATTGATTCTATTAAGTCAATACTAACAAAGACTCCAAGTCAGAGAATACAGTTTTACAGTTAAATAAATCTAACCAATCCTTACTGAGGCTAGAATCCTTTTAGGCAAAAAATGTAACAGAATACATCCATGGAAAAAGATAGCGTGTAAAAAAAAAATTCATCTGTAAAGGACATTTCATTTCCCGTTACTTATAATGTCAGAGAATTGTTCCCATAATAAACTTCTTCCAGAGGATTTAGTTGAGCAATTCATGTGAGAGAGAAGCTAAGAAAGTTCACTGGAGGGCAGATGGATGTGGTCTCAGTACCGACCAGATGAAGAGTGGTAAGCACCCTAGTGATTTACTCTTTTGTAGCAAGTTTCTGCATCACCTGCCCATAATCAGATGCAGTCTGTTAAGGACAATCTCCCTCTAGGGTTAATAATATTTTGTATGCATATATATTCTGACACTGCTTTACAATGTTACTTGTAGAATTACAAAAAATAAAGGAAGTCCACTAGGACTCAGATTCTACCAACTACCACTGGAAAACTAGCAGATTTTTCTAATATTTCATTTCATTTTCATCTCATTAATGTACTCATCCTAGATGTATATTTAAAAACTCTTATTTGACACCAAGTTTGCAATTTAGAAGGAAATCAAAGAAAAAATTATAAAAGATAGAAGAAAAAATTATAAAAGATCTCTAACATTCACCCTGGCACCTAATCTGAGCCAAACACCGGGTCTGGCATCAGTGAACTCATTTCCTCCAAATTTTGAAGGCACATAAGTTTAGCTCTATGGGATTGCCTAGAGCAAAAATGCTATAAATGTACCCAAGTCATCTGGTTTACAATGTTTTTGTCCTGTTTAACTACAGAACTTGAACTATATACTCAAACACTAGTGTGTGAAATTCATTATATCTTAAGTATTTTTGAAAAGAAAAGCAAGGTCTATATCCTTAGATAATGACTATATTTCACTTCCGAGGTACTAAAATCCAAAACTATTTTGACAAACTAATAATGAAGTAAATACTGTAGCAATGAATTAATATACCAATGTAGGTCATCTGAGTTACTTTATTTCTACATTTAAAAAATTACAAACTGGTTGGGCACGGTGGCTCATGCCTGTAATCTCAGCACTTTTGGGAGGTCGAGGCGTGCGGATCACCTGAGGTCAGAAGTTCAAGACCAGCTTGGCTAACATGGTGAAACCCTGTCTCCACTAAAAATACAGAAATTAGCCAAGCACAGTGACACACGCCTGTAGTCCCAGCTACTCGGGAGGCTGAGGCAGAAGAATCGCTTGAACCCAGGAGGCAGAGGTTTTGGTGAGCAGAGATCACGCCACCGCACTCTAGCCTGGGCAACACAGTGAGACTCTGTCTCAAATAAATAAATAAATAAATAAATAAATAAATAAATAAATAAATAAATAAAAATTTAAAAAATAAAATAAATAAAAATTACAAACTGGTAAATTTTAAACCAAAGTCCAACTCTCTTTAAAAGTACCTACTATAGATCCTTATATCTGAAGGGCACACAAAAAACTTCCAATTTCTCTCTGACTCCCTGTGGGAATCCATTTCCCTAAGGTTATAAGCATGCTTCCACCTATCCTTAAAACCATCTGCCTGGATCGTGAGTACAAAATGTTAACATTCAGTATATTCTTCTTTATATCTTCTGGATACTGTTAAGCAAAAATTTAGTTTTTGCTGGGGAGGAAAAGGTTCAGAATTGAGTAAAAACTCATTAAATCCATCTATTCGAGCATATACATGATATATATCTAACACATATTTAAAAAGTCCAGTTGTACCACAGGTAGTCAGATTAAAATGTAAAGTATGGGAAAACTGTATCAATCTCATTTATTTAAATATTTTGTAACATGCTGAAAGTCATATGGGAGGACCGGGTGATTCTGACACTCAATAATTGTTGACTGAATAACCACATACACGAATGGGGGCACACAGCTTTGTAATGTGCCTTTGAAAAGCCATGTCCAGCATGATTCAAAAGGGATATGCTGCTTTTGTGGCTCAGCTAGTTCTCTCTTTCTCTGCCTAGGCCTCCCATACCGCTGCTCTTGCCGCATGTTCTATGGTTTTGTATCTGGCCTGGCCTTCAGATTTATACGCCCCATCTCTCTCCATTTTCGGCTATCCAGACCGAAAAGTCTCCTTAAATTTGACAATTCATTTAATCAACTGCCTTAGGCAGTAACCTCCCGCACCCTGCCCCTCCAGCGATCTGTTTCTAGGTCCCTACCTTATCTGCTCATGCGGATTATCTGTGCTTCTGCAAGTGAATGAACAAACAGTATAAATCCATAAACCAATCAGGTAAATCCCTCATCTTCCTGACACCAAATATACAAATTTACCTGCATTTGTATTTACTTTTATTTGCCCCATTTTCTGTATCTTAGTAACTTCTTTTCTGTTGGAGCAATCCCAAGGGAAAGAAAACATGCCCTAAAAGTTCATATCTTTAAAAAAATACTTTCTCCTTACGTACATTCAGGTATGGCTCCATGTCTTTGCTCCCCTTCACAGTGCAACTTCTGAAAAAAGAATGCTCACCTTTCACCTCAAACTTTAACCCACACTAATCTACTGAAACCTCTATCGCCTCACCAAGTGTCTGTGAGCCACTACATTAATACTGTTCTTCCTGCTTCCCAACCGCTCCTTCTCGGCTTCTTAAGCTTTTCCCATCCTTTCAAGTAGCACTTCTTCTAGTATGTCAGATTAACAGTGCCTCATGCAGACTTCACCTGACCTCAGGGCCCATCCTGCATCCTCTTCTCTTATCACTGCTCTCTACTCCCACTGCCATGGTTTGAAGTACTATTTATATGCTCCTGATCCTTAAGTGTATATTTGTACTCTGATTTCTCTGCTCATCTCTCAGACTTATATCTCAATATCAACCAAACACCTCCATTTGTATATCTAATTGACATCTCAAAGTGATTATGCCACAAATGGACCTATTTACTTTTCTTCCCACTTAGAACTTATTGTTCCCACATTTCTTCCTAACTCAGTAAATGGAAGAACATTCTTCCACAGACTCAAACCAAAAACAGGAGTTATGCTAAATTTCTTCCTGATTTAGCACGTATACTTTCAAAATATATCTAGAGTTCTGTTCTCCGTCCAATTCCACGAGCGGCATGCCAGCTAAACAACCATCATCTTTTGTCTAGAGCTCGGCAAAAGTCTGGACTTCCAGCTCTCACCAGTCCTCAAACTGTTCTCTTTACAGGCACCAGAGTAATATGTTAATCTATACCAGATCATGTCTCATCTTTGCTTAAAGACTGTTCGGGCTTTCCACTATCAGTAAAGTAAAATCTCAATTTGTTGTCAGGACAACAAAGCCCTACAGGGGTAGTTTCCACTGAGTCTCCAGCCTGTCCTCACACCAATTCCCTCTCCGACAACGCTTCAGCCACACTGATGTCTTTCAATTCTTAACACCACACAGTGCACTGTTTCTCACCTTGGAGTCTTTCTAACCACTCTCCCCTCATTTGCAATGCTCTTCTCCCAGCTCTTCATGCCTGACTCCTCATTCCACAGGTCTCAGCTCTAATGTCATCATCTCAGAGAAGCCTTCTTTGCCTACCCAATGTAAACTTTCATATCTCCTACTTCTACCCAGTTATATCTTCTATTTCTTTCCTTTAAAACATTTACCATACCCTCATACTATTTATCTGTCTAACACATCTTCCTTCAAACCAGACTCCATGAGGGATGCAATCCTGTTTGTATTATTACTACTGTATCTCTAGCCTAGCAGAGAGACTGGCACTTGGTAGGCAATCAAAACAGTTATTATAGAATGAATAAACAAACATGGCAAGACACTAGCTTTTTGTCCTAAATTTTATGTAAAAAATTCTGGCCTTGCTGTTTTTCTTTTTCCAAACAAAACAAAACCTACTACAAAACACACACAAAAAAACAGAAAAGCCCAAATAGAAACAATTACCCTCTGGGAACATTCTGAAATCAAAAGTAAATTAAAAGCAAGCAAATTTTATCTATACCTTTTTTCTTTGGAACTTCTGATAATAACTTTAGAGAAAGTTTACTCTCAATGTAAATGAGTTGATTCCAAGAAACTGGCTACCCCAAGCCATCAAATCATTTAACTTACTCTTTGAATTCTATTCTGAGTTCTGCAATTTGACCAGACTTCACATGCCAAAAGAAACATTTTGGATACAGAACAAGGAAACTATAATGCTTAGCATTTCTCCATTATAAAGCTGGTTTCCTGAAACCAGAGGATAAGGCTAAAATCCATCATCTTCTAGAAATGACCACTCAGGTATGATAAAAAGCAGAATATGCTAAGTTTCCACTTCTCTGTCCAATTCCCAAGAATCTCATATTCTATAATAGACTTTATTTATCTTAATCTCCTTCTCATCAATAAAATGTCAGTACTAAAAAGCTGTAACAATCAGGAAATAATTTTGAGCAATTCTGACTTTCCTGTGGAGAACTATTCTGGCCCACTAGTCACAAGGGTAAAAGAAACAGGGAAATTTCATAAAATCCTTCTCTTTACAATGCCAGCTTGGAGTTGCTCCAGGAGCAAGCCTTTTGGGGTTCTTGTGTGTGGTATAATGATCAGGGGAAGGCAAAATGCATGAAAACAAATGGTAAGTGCTTACAGTGATTTCTGTACTGACTTACCAAGTATGACCTGAACCTTACCAAACACATTTACACACACACATTTCCTCCACATAATGGAGGAAAGAAAGAATGAGTAGTGCATATGAGGTGCAAACAAGGCTCCCTGGATATAGGAAATCAGATACCAGATAATTTAGGGATTCAAGGAAAAAGAGTAAGGAAAGCTGGCTTTTTAACTATAATTAAGCATAATGAGTACAAAAGGGATAAAATGAAACATAGATGCTTTTGTATATTTCAGCAGAAAAAGCTTTTATATGAAATTTAAATATATGCATAAATTTAAAAATTATACACATATCAACATGCACATATAAACAAATTCGTTTCATACTTTTAATTCTTGATAGACTTTGCTGAGAGGGACCCAGAATGGATATGCTATTAAAAATCAGAGAAAGCACACAAGAAAATAATTATTCCTCTTTCTATTTCCTCTCATTCTTTTATAGAGTTGATCTGACTGGCAATAAGGCTATTTCCCGGAAAGGAATCCCTAGTAAATTATTACCCACATTATCAAAAGCCTCCTATATTAAAATTACTCCTTGTATGTAGAAGGGACGAGCTGGCCCTTCCCAATCAGATCAATGACTGTATGCCACAGGACAGACTTGCTTATAAGTCACTAAATTGCACAAATACCAGCAATTTTAAAAGAATGATTAGTTTACATTGCTTCCATGCACCTCATCTTTTTCTTTAGATTCTAATTGAAAACTACAGATATGAGCTGGCTTACCTATTTTTTTAACTTCTTCAGCAAAGTATGGGTCATTCAAATCAACATCAGAGGGAAGTTCCTCCTCACTGGCCTCTTCAGCAAGAGCCTTAAAGTTGAATATAAAAATACAAAATTTCATTATTATAATTGTAATAAATGTATACCAAGAAAAACTATGCATTTCTTTTTAAACCAAGTAGTTCAATCTAAAAGTAAACCAGTGGCCAAGCGTGGTGGCTCATGCCTGTAATCTCAGCACTTCGGGAGGCCAAAGCGGGTGGAACATGAGGTAAGGAGTTCGAGACCAGCCTGGCCAACACAGTGAAACCCCATCTCTACTAAAACTACAAAAAAATTAGCCAGGCATGGTGGTGCATACTTGTAGTCCCAGCTACTGGGGAGGCTGAGGCAGGAGAATCACTTGAACCCAGGAGGCGGAGGTTGTGGTGAGTCAAGATCGTGCCACTGCACTCTAGCCTAAGCAACAGAGCCAGACTCCGTCTCAAAAAAAAAAAAAAAAAAAAAAAATAATAATAATAAAGTAAACCAGTTTTTAAATGGACCAGTTTATAAACAACTCCCACCTAAATTATTCTGTTTGTTCAACAAATAATTACAGAGGCTGGACGCAGTGGCTCACATCTGTAATCCCAGCACTTTGAGAAGCTGAGGTGAGCAGATCACTTGAGGTCAGGAGTTCGAGACCAGCCTGGACAACAAGGCAGAACCCTGTCTCTACTGAAAATACAAAAGTTAGCCAGGCATGGTGGCGGGCACCTCTAATCCCAGCTACTTGGCAGGCGAGGCAGGAGAATCGCTTGAACCCAGGAGGCAGAGGTTGCAGTGACCCAAGATGGTGCAACCATGCTCCAGCCTCGCAACAGGGCGAGACTCCGTCTCAAAACAAACGAACAAACAAACAAAAAAATATAGAATACTCAATAAATGCAGGAAACCATGTAAGCCTTTTGGGAGAAATGGAAGTTATCAGATACATGGTTTCTGCCCTCAAAAATTTTACCATCTATTAAAGGAAATCAGACACATAAAGACATAAATAGACAAATACATAAATAAAAATAAATCAAGATAGGAAGGGTTAGGAGAGAGAAAGTGATGCAGACATTTGAAGGAGAAGATCTGAAGAAGAATACTATTAGATGGGTGATCAGTGATGAGAGGTGGCCTTTTCTCTCATAAAACTGAAAAATGACAGTCACTGAATAACTCGAAATAGTGCATTGTGAATTATCTCTTAAATTACTAGTTACGACAATTTATTTGTTGGTTAATTAAAGAAAATAATTTTTATTATGAAAATTTAAAACAGACATAAAAGTTGTTTAGGACAATGTAATGAACCCTCTGTTCTCATCTCCCAACTTTAACAATTATCTTGTTTTATCTATAAGCTACCCCTAAAAAACTGTCAGGCTATTTTTAAGTAAGTTTGCTGGTTAAATTTTTCCTAATCTAATTTGAATAGACTCTTTACTAAATTAGCAAATTTAAATACAGCAATCAAATCTATAAAATAAATAGAACATATGTGAACTAAGATCAGGCTAACCAGACTGAATTTATCTCTAGGAATCTAAAACATCTCTAGCCATTTAAACAAAAATATTTAGAATGCCATTATTGCTAAACATCCTCCATGCAAAAAGAACCACTCAATCCCTAAAGAGTATTTATTTTGACATTAATGTCCTTTTAAGAACAAGTGCTTCTGGTTTTTTTTTTTTTTTGAGACAGAGTTTCACTCATGTCGCCCAGGCTGGAGTGTAGTGGCGTGATCTCAGATCACTGCAACCTCTGACTCCCAGGTTCAAGTGATTCTCCTGCCTCAGCCTCCCATGTAGCTGGGATTACAGGCGTCTGCCACCACACCCGGCTAATTTTTTGTATTTTTAGTAGAGACGGGTTTCACCATGTTGGGCAGGCTGGTCTTGAACTCCTGACCTTAGGTGATCCACCTGCCTCAGTCTCCCAAAGTGCCGGGATTACAGGTGTGAGCCACCACGCCCAGCCAAGAACAAGTGCTTCTTTTTTTTTTTTTTGAGATGGAGTCTTGCTCTGTTGCCCAGGCTGGAGTGCAGTGGCACAATCTCGGCTCACTGCAAGCTCCACTTCCTGGGTTCACGCCATTCTCCTGCCTCAGCCTCCTGAGTAGCTGGGACCACAGGCACCCGCCACCTCGCCTGGCTATGTATTTTTAGTAGAGACAGGGTTTCACTGTGTTAGCCAGGATGGTCTCGATCTCCTGACCTCGTGATCAGCCCATCTTAGCCTCCCAAACTGCCGGGATTTTTTTTTGAGACAGAGTTTCACTCATGTCGCCCAGGCTGGAGTGCAATGGTGCGATCTCGGCTCACTGCAACGTCCGCCTCCCGGGTTCAAGCAATTCTCCTGCCTCAGCCTCCTGAGTAGCTGGGACCACAGGCACCCGCCACCATGCCCCGCTAATTTTTTTGTATTTTTAGTAGAGACAGGGTTTCACTGTGTTAGCCAGGATGGTCTCGATCTCCTGACCTCGTGATCAGCCCATCTTAGCCTCCCAAACTGCCGGGTTTACAGGCATGAGCCACCGCGCCCAGCCAGAACAAGTGCTTCTAAGAATTTTTTTTTTTTTTTTTACCAAACTATTATATGGATTCAGCGGTACCATACTTTCAATGAAGAATATTTGCTACGTATCTACTCACACATTTCTTTAACTGCTTTATAGATCTAAACAACCGCTAGATCAAAATACTAGATAACATGGCATATAACATGTATTCATTTCTTCAGTCATAATTTTTCAGTATCAAAATTGAAACCACTGAGGAACAAAGGGGCAAAAATATTTTTAACTTGAAGAAAATTCTTGAAACTCTTCTATATACAAAGAACCCGCGGAGTCGGAAAGGATCTGTTGGAGTCAAGTCCAGTACTGAGTATTGTAGGGTATAGAACACCCTGGACATTCAACAACATATTTTGAATGCTGCTGACAAACGAGTCCAGACTCAGCCCAAATGAACGGAAAAAGTAAAAGCATAAGCTCGAAGCTCCCTGTCAATGAAAATCAAACAGAATAGCTGCTACAATTCTCAGAGTGACTACTTTATTGACCCCATAAGGGCCCACTTGAGACATTTCCAGTAAACAGATAGCTTAACATTTGTGGAGTTATTTCATTTAAAAGATATTTTGCAGCCTACTGAGTTTGAAAAGGAGTTCTAGGGAAGAAGAGAGTTAGTGAGCACATCAATGGGAGCAGGGCTCTTACCCCATGTGGTGTTACATGTATATTGTTTTCATACATGGGTTCTGGCTCGTAAGTTCCTTAGTCCTTGCTATAGTCCTTTGTGTTTGGTCTTAAGGGCAGGACTGTACTCTTCCCTCATCTTTCTGACTGTGTGTCTTAAGACCTTCCCCAGACAGAGTCCTGCCCTGTACTCTGTGGAAAAGGAATGCTGGCATCACGAAGCTTCCATAAAAAACCAAGAGAAACGAGTTCACAGAGCTTCTGGGTAGCCGGACACATGGAGGTTCCTGGAGGGTGGAGTGCCCACAGAGGCATGGAAGCTCCACACCCCTTCCCCATACCTTACCCTATTTCCTCTGTATCCTTTGTAATATCCTTTATGATAAACCAGCAAATGGGTGTGTTTCCCTGAGGTCTGTGGCCACTCCAGCAAGTTAACTGAACCTAAAGAGGGGGTCATGGGAACCCCAACTTAAAGCCAGTCAGAAATTCTGGATGTTCAGACGTCGGACTGGTGGCTGAAAGGGTGGACACAGTCTTGGGGACTGAGCCTCCAACCTATGGGATCTGAAACTATCTCCAGGTAGTGTTGGAATTGGAGGACACCCACTTGGTGTCCATTGATTAGTGTGTGGAGAAATCTCCCTACCCATTTGGTCACAGAAGTCTTCTTCTGTGTTGACAGCTGTAATGTGAGAGCAGAATAAAAACACAGTCTGAAAGAATTTTTCCCAAAACACCCAATTTCTCCATTTTACTATCCATTTCCACAAACACTGACTACAATAGAAGTATAAAAATTACTCCACTGCATCACTCAGCTTTGCATCTCTCTACTTTTACAGCACTAAAAGTCAAAGCTGTACCGAAAACATTATAAGAAGACACAGTATAGAAACAGTATAGTAGAGAACAGAAGAAAGAACACTGGTCTGAGTAATTGTGGATTCTGGTCTCAGCTTGGCCACTGGTATGCTGCGTAACCTCAGATTAATCAGCTAATTTTTTTTTCAATTGTAAAACAGGGTTGGACTAGAATTAATAATTTTAAGATTCCCCAAGTTGCAAAATTTTGTCATTATCAGTGATAATGCTCTAAGGCACACCACCGCCAGAATGCTGCATTTCAGTGACAAGAGCATTTTTAGTGGCAAAAACCTAAGTGATCTGTGCTATTACTGAGAACTCTGGAAAACTCTGGAAAAGATGTTATTCCCTGAACAACGTGAGTCAAATCATATTGTCCACAGACACCATGTTAACACAGAGGAAATACTCTTTTTTTTTTTTTTTGAGACAGAGTCTTGCCCTGTCGCCCAGGGTGGGGAGCAGTGGCACAATCTTGGCTCACTGTAACCTCCACCTCCTGGGGTTCAAGTGATTCGCCTGCTTCAGCCTCCCAAGTAGCTGGGATTACAGATGCGTGATACCATGCCCAGCTAATTTTTGTATTTTTAGTAGAGACGGGGTTTTGCCATATTGGCCATGCTGGTCTCGAACTCCTGACCTTAGGTGATCCACCTGACTTGGCTTCCCAAAGTGTAGGGATTACAAGCATGAGCCACTGCACCCGCCCAGGAAATACTCTTGATAAAGGAATTTAATGACAATAAGGTGATGGATGAGCCATAAGATAATATTGCAAGGCGAAAATGCAGGTTGAGAGATGGAAAGTATGGCATAATTTCACTCATGTTAAAAACCTCTATGTGCACATATCCTCAAGGAAAAAAAGTCTGTATGTACCTCTTTTGCTCAGAAACACCGAACAGAATCATACTGCTTGTATCTAGATATTAACTGAACTATGTGTTTTATGTAGGTGGCATGTAAATGTAAAATGTCAGAATGCAGCAGTTGAAGTGGCTCTGGACTGTGACCAGGCTTTGCATGCCATTAGGTGGCCATGCTGAAAATACTTAACTTACTGCATTCTCACTTTCCTCTTTCTTAAAATTGGGATGATGACAAGGCCTACTTCAGTGAGTGGTTACATTTTGAGATAATGGATCCCAAGCACCTGGTACCATCTGATACATGGTTGGTATTCAACAAACATTTGGTCATAATTATCGCTGATACCTTCTGTTTCCTTTTCAGCCTTTTTTTCTCTTTCTTTTTCTCTAAAAATTGTTCCCAAGGGGTCAGTTTATCTTTTCCTTCCAATTTGTTCTTGACCATCTCTTCTGCACTTTCTTTAAGACCTGAGGGAAAAAATCCAAATAGTTTAGCTTAAAATGTCTTATTGTCTGGCAATCACTTAGACATATAATTTATAAAGAAAAATATAATTTACGCATATTTAGTAGAGTAACAAAGATAACATGCAACGGTAAATATCTGTAATAGCCCAATATCATACAGTGACATAGGACCAACTTGTACAAAAGTTATTTCCTAATAACAAACAACAATAAACCTAACCAAACAAAATCAAAACAAACCACCAAACAAACCTAGCAACTTGATACATGGTCAAGCCACTAAAGAAAAACACTGTATTTAGGCTCAGGCTTCATTTCTCTAAACTTTTTTGTTTTGAGATGCTAAGAAAACTTCTGAACTAATTCTTCTCAGGATGCTAATTAATTTTTGTAGCAAAAGACAAGTGGCTTCTCTTGTCTTTAATTACCCCACGTGCTTCTGCCATCCAAGTGAAAGCCTGTGTTCTCTGCAAACTACTGGTTTTGAACAAAAATTGTTTAGTAAGGAATCCCTGTTGAACTATCGCATGAGCAAAGGATTCTCAATCTTTTCTCAAGCACTCTTGTGAGGCCACATAGAAAAGATCAAAAGGATCACCAAGTTCACATTCTATTTCATATGGTTTAGTTCTTTCAATGCTGCTACTTGCTCTTATATTTCATCTCAAAAAGTCTTTCTTCCTATAATCTGCTGTTCCCGATTCACAGTTCTAGGTATCTTATGCAATAATGAGAGGGGGTAAGAAGGTGGGAGAAAAAGCCCTAAGGCTGATCTATCAGTTTACAAAGACCCTCATTATTGCCAAAGTAAAGGAAATGTAAATACTGTGCTGTCCCCTTTGATAATAAAGATGTTTTTTATTTTGTAGTAGTGTTTAGAGGACATACTTGGGTGGATCTTCAAATATTTAGATGACACAAAATTCATTAAAAAAAATGAGATGTGATCAATCTGGATCATCTTCTCAGACACATTCTAAATTCTAAGAAAGTAGCAACTATACTAAATATAATTCTCTTTTGCTGATGAGTATATAGAGACTGAAAATATGTAGCAATTTGCCTAAGAACATGGAGGTAGGAAGCTGCACAGCTAAATTTTGAATTCCTGGTCATCCTCTCAACTATTATCAGATACATCTAAAATGCTAGTTTGACTTACAGAATGAAGAAATATATAGCCCAATAATAAAATCTAAAACTCTGGGCCTCTGGTTCCTTATCTGCAAAATGAATGGTTTAGATCAGAAGTATGCAACCCTTTCCTCCCACGTGCACTGATTTTTTCCCCTCAAAACATTTGGTAGAAGTAAAAACATATAAAACAACTAAAAGTAGTGCTTCTGGGCCTTGAGCTTCAAAGAGTTTCAAACAGCTGAAATAGATCTCTAAGACCTTCCTTGGTTTTTAACCCAACACTAATCTCCAAATTTCTATAGCTTAGAAAAGTATTAATGTTAACCTACACACCCAAGGTAACATAGATTTGTTTTTATGACATACTGCTGTTAGGATCTCTAACTTACAGGATGCAAAATCGAACGTAATTCTCAATTTAAAAATGTTTCTTATGAGAAAAACATAATTCACTTTAGTAAATAGTTTTCAGGAGAAATGTGTAATATAAAACCATGTTTAGATCTCTGATTCAACAGATAAACAGCATCTAAGAAAAGTAAACTGGGATCTTCATTTGAGAGAAAGCAGCAAATTCTGATAAAACAAGTTGATTTCGAATAACAAAATAATTTATGTATTCTACCTGTAGGTGAGCACACAATCAGTTCAGTCTCAAATTTTAAATGTACAGTAATATATCATTACATATGTTTAATAATCTTTGAAAGTATCCTACTATAATTTCCTCATGCATTAAGATTTTATTACTTCAAAATACTAAATACAGAAATTTTTTCACCAAAAAAGTTATTTTCTGATTTTGATCCAAGCTCTTCTTCTAAATCACCATGATGCTAAGGAGGGTTCTGTGTTGTTGTCTCTCAGGTGACTAGAGGACTGGGTTGATGTGTCTCAACCTTTTTTGGAGGCATGGATAGCATGAGATTTTGATAAAAGTTATGGACTCTCTCTCTAGCACTGTACTGGAAAAACTTGCATGCAAAGTTCAGGAGGTTTATGATATCCAAAGATCATCTCTGTGTAATGATCCAAGAGCTTAAGGTAAAGAACATTTATAGGAGCTGAACAGGTCTAGCCTGGGGGAAGATGAAAGTCCATTACCATAACTTTGAAGACTACCAGCATTGACATTTGTAGGTTCTACATCAGAAATTTTCTCAATTTCAGCATTATTTTGGACCAGATAATTCTTTGTTGTGACGGGCTATCCTGTACATTGGAAGTTATTTAGCAATATCTCTGGTTATCCACTAGATCCTAGTAGCCCCAGGTGTTAACAATCAAAAATGTCTCCAGACATTGCCAAATATCCTCTTGGGGGACAAAATTACCTCTAGTTAAGAATCACTGTTCTAGACAATGATTAAAAATCATTTCTAAAAAAAGGGGCTATGTCAATATTTGAACCACATAAGTGATGGTATCTTATTTGGTGCTTGATTACATAATGTCTTCTTAATTTATAAGTTTCATCTGAGCAGTCCTTTCTTCTAACTAGACCAAAAGCAGCTTAAAGTCACCTTCTTTAGTATTCCATAATATTTAGCATAGTGCCACACACATAGTAAATACTTAATAAACACTTAATTGATCTGTCTTAAAGGAGGGACTCTTATTTCAAGCCAACTGTTTGATCTTTCATGTTTGGAATCTATTCTCTCCAACAGAAAATGAATCAAAACTTTAGGATCGAAATAATGGCCTTCATCCCCAAGTGGTTCATGTGGTTAAAAACAAAAAAAGAAAAGGACCTATAGCTCTAAAATAATTCATGAAATGTTTATTCTTAGGAAATAATGTTTTTCTGGTACTTTGTTTACAACAATAAAGAAACAGTATCTTCAGTTTAATACCGTCTGTAATTTTTTTGCCTGGCTCTCACTTAATACACCCAAATAGTAGCATAAGAAACACATGGAAATAAATGCACACACCACCATGATAACTTAAAAAATGCTTTGTTCTTGCTGTCATCATGAGGTCATTTAAATCTCTTACCACAGATCACAGTTGTTTATGTTCTAAGTTCTTAAAAATATGCCCATCCCAGAAGCCTCTTGGCATAAGTACAAGAACATTCTTCAGAGACAGTTTTAGCCTCTGAGAGCAGTCACTATGTGACTGAAAAACAACTTCATTATAACTGTTTTTAGTTTTGCACAAATTTGTCAAAAAATTTTAAGTGCATATCCAAGCACTTCTGAATTAAAAATAACATCAATAGTTCTACAAGAAAGGGGCAAAAATCTCTCTCAAAGTCAACCACAAACATAGATGACTCAATTATGACAATAACGATTTAAGCACAATCCATTGAGAATTATTCTGGCAGTTTGCATACATATAAAAATATTAAATATCCTTGCAAAACCCACAAAAATAACAGTATAAATTCCTCCTACCTTATTCATTTAAAATATCTGAAAAGTCTTCAAAGGGCAGGAGATGAATATCTTAAAATAACTCCACTAGGTACTATAATTGGTTTTGGTCATAAAAACAAAATGTACATTTAAACATTTCTGATATAGGCTGAAACTAGCGCTCTTTATTTAAGTCTGACTGTGTAACACTCAATTCCAAAAGTAGCTTTTGAAATCTAACCAGCCATCACCACTGCCACCAAAACTCCAAATTTGGAATCCACTTTGATTATAAGGCTTTTTTTTGAGACATAGTCTTGCTCTGTCACCCAGGCTGGAGTGCAATGGCACAACCTTGGCTCACTGTAACCTCCACCTTCCAGGTTCAAGTGATTTTCCTGTCTCAGCCTCCCTAGTAGTTGGGATTATAGGTGCACACCACCACACCTGGCTAATTTCTTTTTGTATTTTTAGAAGAGATGGGGTTCACCATGTTGGCCAGGCTGGTCTTGAACTCCTGACCTCAGGTGATCCACCCACCTCGGCCTCCCAAAGTGCTGGGATTACAAGCAGGAGCCACCACGTTTGGCCGAGTATAAGGCTTCTTAGAGGTAAACCACTGGCCATGCCCTGAGGAACAGTGTCATCAAAGGCACTCCTTCAAACTCTCCACTCCAATGGTTTGGGGAGAAGGAACGACACATTCACTCTCATAACAGGGGTCACAGGATATTTGGTCCAGAAAAGTTAACGGGATCTTTGCCAGGGCCATTTTTTCCTCCCTGGTAAAGTAGGGTGACTATGTGCATAGGATATCCTTAAAGCATATTGGATAAACCAAGTAATCAATCTTTCAAATAAGAAATGTGAAGATCTGAAGTGTTTTGAACTTGGTTCAGGATCTCACAATTTCTTGTATGAACTTCTGTAAATCCCTCTCTCCTAAACCTTTTTTTTTTTTTTTTTTTGGAGACAGGGTCTTGCACTGTCACCCAGGCTGAAATGTAGTGGTGTGATCATGGATCACTGCAGCCTCAACCTCCTGGGCTCAAGTGATCCTCCTGCCTCAGCCTCCCAAGTAGCTGGGACCACAGATGCACACCACCACACCTGGCTAATGTTTTTTATTTTTTCTTTTGTAGAGATAAGATCTCCCTATGTTGCCCAGGCTGGTCTCAAACTCCTGAGCTCAAGTGATCCTCCTGCCTCAGCCTCCCAAGGTGTTGCAATTACAGGCATGCATCACCCTGCCTGGCCTAATGAGTACTTTAAATGGCCCTTTGAAGGTCCTGATGGTTTACTTGAAAGAATAATTTCAGGGGAAGGTACAGACCCATGTTGCAAGGACTACGTTAAAATCTTCATGGCCATCTCAGGAATAAAACAGGAACAAATGGCAGTGATAGTTCATTCAGTGGGGCTGGCCATTAGACTAAATAGAAAGGCTTTAGAATGTCACCTTGGAAGGGACCATGAAGATTATTCAGCCCAAATAACTAACTGAACTTGAACACATTCTGTCAATTGCCTACTAAACAGTTAACCATCCTATCTTTGAATACCTTGAGTACCAGAGAATTCTAAGCCCAAGAATTACTTTCACTCTTAGACAAGTGTGACTGTTATTTTTTATATACTCTCATATAGCAAAGGTGACCAGCCACTAAGAAGGTGGAGGTGAGCTGGGTGTGATGGCTGATACTTGTCATCTCAGCACTTTGGGAGGCTTGAGACCAGGAGTTTGAGACAAACCTGGGCAACATAATGAGACCCTCATCTCTACACAAAAGTAAAAATTACCTGGGCATGATGGCGCATGCCTGTAGTCCTAGCCGCTTGGGAGGTTGAGGCAGGAGGATTGCTTGAGCCCAGGAGCGTGAGGCTGCAGTGAGCTATGGTCGTGCCACAGCACTCCAGCCTGGAGAACAGAACAAGACCCTGTCTCAAAACAATCAATCAATAAAAATTGGAGGTAGGCAGGGTGGCTGACATTACTGGAGGATTTCATATTTGCTCAGAACTGGTTCAGGTCTGGGTCAGAACCTATCCCCTGGGGAGGAGGCATCAAGAGAACTTTCGGCAAGGCAGATGCCAGAGGAAAAAAATACAGATTGGAGATGCCACAGTTTTAAA
>NW_012105098.1:1765954-1775124 GCF_000951045.1 Mandrillus leucophaeus | reverse complement strand
CCCAGGCTGGAGTGCCGTAGTGCAATCACAGCTCACTGTAGCCTTGACCTCCCAGGCACAGGCAATCCTCCCACCTCAGCCTCCTGAGTAGCAGGACCACAAGTGTACATCACCATACCCAGCTAATTTATTTTACTTTTTGTAGAGATGTAAGTCTCACTATGTTGCCCAGGCTAGTCTTGAACTCCTGGGCTCAAATTATCCTCCTGCCTCAGCCTCCGAAAGTGTTGGGATTACAGGCACAAGCCACCATGCCCAGGCTCTCCTAAACTCTTACAGTACCATGGTCTTCTATTCTCTAGCACTTGTCACAGTTGCAATTATATATTTATTTGTGGAATTTTAAAAATTATTATTAATAGGTTGCAAGCTCCATGAGGGCAAAGGTCATAGCCTGTTCTTCTCTTGACAGTAACTCTAGTGGCCAGTGAAAGGTGTGACATACAGCACACACCTTAAAAATGTCTGCTGAATAAAAGAGCAAATAAAAATAAAAAAATGAGTCAAATTTGTTCCCAACCTTACAGTCTAGGAACAACAATGCATAAAATTAAAAGTAAAATAACAACTAGCCTTGTGAACAATAGTAAATATTGTAAATGACCAATCAGCCAGAGCCAACAAATACTCTTTGGGTGCACTTAACACTATGAGAATAGTGTTATATGGAAACAACACACAAAGTCATAGGATAATAAGGATAAGGGTACAGGAAGCTGCTTAGAATAGGTGATTGCTTCTCATATAACCCTCAATTCTGTATCTTCCAAACATTCAATGAAGTATCCATAAAAAACATGCCCAATGTATGCGATGAATGAACACGTTAATACTTTTTTTTTGTTGCTGATTGTCTAAAAGCTATTTAACTGGGTAGAAATTGTTTTACATTTGTCTTGAATTTGGGCTTATTATATTCTTCTTCCAAATCGCCTTTTACTCTCCCTTGAAGTGATATCTTCCATTTACAATCATATTCAGTTTACTGTAAATCAAGCTGCCCCTTCTTAGAATCAAATATTCCTAAAAACTAACTTCAAATACAAAACAACATTTGGGCCTCATTAGGGAGCTATTGTTTCCTGTATTTGCCTGTACTTTATTTGTATGTTTTCTTTGCCTTTCGAGTAGTTTGTAATCACAATGTACACAATATCAAGCTATCCCAGTACTGACAAACTAAAATTCTGGCCAAGTCTGGCGAAGCCATTCTGCTCATTAGTTTATGGCAAAGACTGAAGAACTACTTGTTCTATTGTTATTTTTATACATGTTTACAGACAAGGTAGAAAATAAATGAAAACTTTTAAATGTAAGGAAACAAAAGGAATTTCTTGGAATCCAGTCACAGTAAGAAAGCTCAAACAAATATTAAACTAGATTAGACGCAAGGAGTTTTCCTTGGGGACAAACACTAATCTGCTATGGTCTTATAGGGATCTTTGGTTGTAATGGATTGCTGGCCAAGAAGCCAAGACACAGAGTTTGAAGCCTGATCACAGTGGGAGGTCCCAGCAGAGACCACTACATTAAGCCAAGATGCTTAAGAGTGCTCTCAGTGGGTGATGTTCCTTCCCCCACAAATCAGAGAGAACACATGCCTGTTTGGGCTTTGGTTATGGGGAGAAAGAGGAAAGTAAAAATACATTTTTCCCCATAGAATTTATAACCACAAACCCCTGGGTTTGTGGTTGGAATTCACACTACTTGTGTGGCCCAAAATAATCCAATCCAAAAATTTAGCTTCAATTGGTGTTGGATTGGAAGTGCCCTTAGGCATCTGGCAAATATTTTTTAAAATAAGTACTTTGACCCAGGCTTCTGCAATTCCCTTAGGTAAAGAAAGATTCAAGAACAATGACATCACAATCAAACTTCACAGAAACAAACGATAAGAACCATAAAGACTATGAATATTGGAATTATCAGATACAGGATATAAATCAGCACTTTTAAAAAACAAAAGAGGAAATTAAAAGATCCGACTAACAAAAGGATAAGACTAGAAAAAAACTAAACAGCACACCAGACAGAGGTAAAGAAAGAATTAATGAACTGAAAAACAAAAGTGAAGAAATTACCCAGCATGTTGTAGAGATTCAAAGGGATGGAAAATATGAGTTACCAGATTCAGAGTTAGAATGTACCACAGGTATCAAACAGGATTTCTAGAAGGAGAAAACAGAGAAGATTGGGAAAATGTAATACTTCAAGAGAAAATGGTGGAAAAGTTTTCAGAACTAATGAAAGATGATAATCTTCAGAATTCTGGGTATTTAATTTTAAGCAAGATTAAAGCTAACAAGCAAAAAATGACCTACATCAGAGTGCAACTCTAGAACACCTAAGACAATGAAAATATCTTCAAAGCCAGGTACCCAAGACAGCACTGTAGGGCAAGACCACATCTCTCCCGACAGGATTCAAAAGTGGGCCCTGAGGGATTAAAATACTTGTTTTTTAGTCACACTGGCTTCCTGACTTGAACAGGAGTCAACAAGTCTTGTGAGCTCACAGTAAAATTGCCCCTTCCCAGAAAGAGGCGAAGAGGGGGATTGGCTTGGTGCATCCAAGATAATACCCTTCCCTCCCTAATCCTCAATATTTACAGCCCCACTATCACAATCTGCCCCCAGAAATCATCCCACTAGGAATAATCTCTTTATGCCTTTTCTCCCTATTCATTTTGGTCACTGCAAAAAGCCCCTAATCATCATGTTCCCCTTAATATCCCATGTTCTCATCCCGAGAAGGTAATGATACATCCTTTCTTCTGCCCCATTCTCTGCCAACTCTCTACCACTAAATTCTGTGGAATTCACAGTACACCATCAGCAGAATCTCATTATATCTCTGAACATTTTCTTTATCTTGTTCTAACTGAAACTTGGCTCTCTACCAAGGATACTGCATACTACAGTCCTTTCAATTGTTGCTGTTGGGTTGTATTTTAGCTTGTTTTCTTCACAGAACCCCCATACCCACTGGCCTAGAGGTGGGCTAGCTCTGGTGGTCATCAATGTTCTTCATCCAGTTTTCTGAAGTGTGGTACTGGTCTAGGGATAGGCAGACCAACTGACCAGTAAAACACAGAGCCAAGCAACAAACCTACAGTTCTGAAACTCTGGTACATGAGAGGTGACATGTCAGATTACTAGAGGAAAGGAGAGATTATACCACAAATGGAACAAGATAAAAAAGGTTTTCTATATGGCACAAGATAAAATCAAGTCCCTACCTCATATTAAAAAAAAAACAACTCCAGATGGATCAAGGACTTAAATGTCCCAAACCTTGCATCTTTTAGTAAAAAATCAAAGGGAACATTCTTCTCATCTGGACAAAAAAGGGTTTCTCAGATAAAACAGAAAATATTAACTATAAAAGATAAATCTGACAATATTAAAATCAAGTATTCTTGTTCATTAGATGACAGAAGAAAGTGGGAGAAGAGAGGAATTACAAATTAAAAGATATTTGCTGTCTTATATAAGACAAAGGATCAGTATCAGAAGTAAATAAAGAGTTGCTAAAAGCCAACAGGAAAAGCACAAACAGTATAACAGAAAAATGGTCAAAAAACATCTACTAGTATTTCACAGAGAAGGAAACATGTATGTTCTGTCTCATTGGTGACAAGAGAAATGCAAATCAAACGCTGCTGGTGGAAATGTCAAGTAATATCACCACTCTCATAAAGCTCAACATTCATGGTTGGGCATGGTGGCTCATGCCTATAATCCCAGCACTTTGGGAGGCCAAGGCGGGTGGATTACCTAAGGTCAAGAGTTCAAGACCAGCCTGGCCAATGTGGCAAAACCCTGTCTCTACTAAAAATACAAAAAATTAGCTGGGTGTGGTGGCGGACACCTGTAATTCCAGCTATTTGGGAGGCTGAGACAAAAGAATTGCTTGAATCCAGGAGGCGGAGGTTGCAGTGAGCCAAGATCGTGCCATTGCACTCCAGCCTGGGCGACAGAGTGAGACTCTGTCTCAAAAAAAAAAAAAAATTCAACATTCATATACCTTATGACTCAGCAATTATACTCCTACACAAATACCCAGAAAAACTTAAACCTGTACTAGGGGACATGCATAGAAATGTTCCCAACAGCATGATTCATCATAGTAATACCTAAGAACAACTGAAATGTGACAGGAGAATGAACATATAAACTATAGTATAGAAGTTAAGTGGATGGGCCGGGTGTGGTGGCTCACACCTGTAATCCCAGCACTTTGGGAGGCCGAGGTGGGTGGATCACGAGGTCAGGAGATCAAGACCATCCTGGCTAACATGGCGAAACCCTGTCTCTACTAAAAATACAAAAAATTAACCAGGCATGGTAGCGGGTGCCTATAGTCCCAGCTACTGGGGAGGCTGAGGCAGGAGAATGGTGTGAATCCGGGAGGCGGAGCTTGCAGTGAGCTGAGATCACGCCACTGCACTCCAGCCTGGGTGACAAAGCAAGACTCGTCTCAAAACAAACAAACAAAAATAAACAAAAACAAACAACAAAAGAAATGGATGACCTACAGCTACACAAAATAAATCTTAGCAATATAAAGTGGAAAAAAAAAATCAGTCCCAAAATGATTTAAACGTATCCCAAACACACCCACACTTCCTCCCACATTAACAAAGTTAACTTTAATATCACAGATATGTGCAAATATCACCACAATTTTAGAACATTTTCATCTCCTCAAAAAGAAACCCTGTCCCCGACCCTCCCTTCTGTGACAAACACTAGCCTACTTTTTGTCTCTATAGATTTCCTTGTTCTGGATACTTTTAATAAAGTATGTGGTCTTTTTGACTGTCTTCTTTCACTTAGCATAGTATTTTCAAGGTTCGTCTATGTTGTAGCATGCATCAGCATTTCGTTCCTTTTTATGTACCCATATCTCTTAAGAATATTTATTAAGGATATAAAACTATACACAATGTTCCAAAGAAGACATACAAATGGCCAACAGGTATATGAAAAAGTGCTCAACATCACTAATCATCAGAGAAATGCAAATCAAAACCATGATGAGGTATTACTTCATACTTGCTAGGATGGGTATTATAAAAAAGACAAGAGATAACAAATGCTGGTGAGGGTGTGTACACTGTTGGTGGGATTATAAATTGGTACAGCTAATATGGAAAACAGCAGGGAGGTTCCTCAAAAACTTAAAAACAGAACTACCGTAAGATCCAGCAATCCCACTTCTGGGTGTATATCCAAAGGAAATGAAATCAGTATCTTGAAGAGACATCTGAACCCCTATGTTCATTGCAGCATTATTCGCAATAACCAAGATAGGGAAACAATCTAAGTGTCCATCAACAGATGAATTAATAAATAGTGGTAAATAAATACAACGGAATATTATTCAGCTACAAAAAAGAAAATCCCGCCATTTGTGACAACACAGATGATCCTAGAGAACATATTATGTTCGGTGAAGCCAGACACAGAAAGATAAATACCTAGTAGAGTTCATGTGGAATCTAAAAAAGTCAAACTCAGAAGAAGAGAGTAAAACAGTGGTTGCCAAGGGCTTGCTTGAGGGTGGGGAAAATGGGGAGATGTTGGTCAAAAAATAGGAATGTTCAGTTACAAGATGAGTAAGTTCTGGGATCTAGTGTACAGAATGGGCGGTGATGGATGTGTTAATATCACGTAGTAATCATTACACAATGTATATGTATATTAAATTATCACACTGTATAGCTTAAATATATTCAATCTTTGTCAGTTAAATATTTTTAAAAACCTATATACAATGGAAAGTAAATGAATAAATACTGAAATCTGGATAATGGTTTCCTCAAGTATAGAGTTGCAGGGGAGGATCAAACAGGTAAATATAAGTTATTGCAAGGTTCTAGCTTTCATAGTGGGTGGTGGGTTCACTTATTCATTATAACAAACAAACCAACCAATCAATAAAAAGAGGCCCATGCTGGACTATTGATGAGAGACTGTCTTAATCTATAGATTATGATTACTCCAATTATGTACACCAGAGACACTTAAAGAGGTTAAGTTTAATGAATTTGACCATATCACACTTCTGTTCTTCAAAAGACACTATAAAGTAAAATCACAAACCAGGAAGAGACATCTGCAAAACACATTACTGATAAAAGACCAGCCCAGAATATATGAAGAACTCCTAGGAATCAGAATCAATAAAGAATACATGAATAGACATTTCACATATGAGGAAAAACAATTAGTAACCAGGTAAATGCCTAAGTATTACTTTAAAAACTGAAGTCAGGTTACATCATCTCCATTTCCCGTCTCACAGAGGGTGAAAGCTAAAGTCCATCCAGGGGTGTAGAAAACCCTTTGTGATTTGGCTGCCTCTCTGACCTCATCTTCTGCTTTCCATACCCTGGCTAACTGTGTTCCAGTCACACTGGCCTCCTCATTATTCCTGGATACATCAGTCATGTTCCCCCTCAGGGCATTTGCATTTGTTGCTTCCTCTCCCTGAAATGCTCTTTCCTAGGATAACACATGGTGACTACTGTCATTTCTATTACGTCTTTGTTAAAGTGTCACTGTCTCGGTGAAGCCTTCCCTGACTGTCCAATTTAAATTGCTACTCATTCCCAACCATAAACTTCTTATTCCCCATGTAGGCTTTAGGCTTTTGTTTCCACCAGCTTTAATCACCACCTGAGATAGCATATATTTTGTTTATTTTCTTACTAACTTCTCTTGCTCCCCAGGCCACACACAATAGAATGCAGAGCCCATTGAAGGCCTGGACCTTTCTCTATTCTGTTCAATACTCCATGACAAGAACAGAGTCTGGTACATAGTAGGAACTCTCAATATCTGGGAATACACATACTAAAACCATGAGACATCATTACTTATGTACTCAAACGGCAAAAAAGAAAAAGCCTGATAGTACCAGTTAAGGGTAAGGATAAAGAACTATGGGAACTCATGCTACTGGTGAGAGTATAAGATGGCACAAGCATTTGGGAAAACACTTTGGCATGACCTAGTAGAGGTAATTATGAGCATGTTACAACCAAGAAATTCTACATATATCCAAGAAATTCCATGCATATCTTCGTGATAAGTCCAAGAATATTCACAAAGGCACAGTTTCATAACCAAAATAAAGTATCATAACTAGCAATAGAACAGATACATTGTGATATAGTTATACAATGGAATTCTCTGTAGCCATGAAAATGAATGAACCATATATACATATATGGATATGGCTAACTCTCAAAAACAGAATGTTTAATTTTATTTTTTATTTTTTAGAGATGGAGTCTTGCTCTGTGGCCCAGGCTGGAGTGTAATGGTGCGATTTTGGCTCACTGCAACCTCCCCTTCCCAGTTTCAAGTGGGTCTCCTGCCTCAGCCTCCCAAGTGGCTGGAATTACTGGCGTCTGCCACCAAACCCAGCTATTTTTGTATTTTTTTAGTAAAGACGGAGTTTCACCATGCTGGCCAGGATGGTCTCGAACTCCTGACCTCAGGTGATCTGCCCACCTCAGCCTCCCAAAGTGCTCGGATTATAAGCATGAGCCACGACACCTGGCCCAGAATGTTTACATTTTAAAAAGGCAAATGACAAGAATACACAGACGATGCTTTTATAAAGTTCAAAATTAACAAAACTACATATAGACTATTTAGGGATAGATGTATCTGTGGTAAAACTACATAGAAAAGAAAAAGAATGATTAACACATAACTGGGAAGTCACACAGAGGACTGCAGACACTGGTAATGTCTGTGGCTATATGTGTTCATTTTATTTTTATTACTATTATTTGAGACAGAGTCTCGCTCTGTCACCGAGACTGGAATGTAGTAGCATGATCTCAGATTACTGCAACCTCCGCCTCCCAGGCTCAAGAGATTCTTGTGCCTCAGCCACGTGAGTAGCTGGGATTACAGGTGTACACCACCATGCCTGGCTAACTTCTGCATTTTTGTTAGAGATGGGGGTTTCATCATGTTGGCCAGGCTGGTCTTGAACTCTTGGCCTCAAGTGATCTACCTGCCTTGGCCTCCCAAAGTGTTGGGATTACAGATGTGAGACACCATGCCCAGTCCATTTTATTTTTCTTTAAACTGTAAATACACATTTTAATATATAAATATATACATATATATTGCATTTCTTTATGACTTTTTCCTCACAATGAAGTATAAACATTTTTAAAAAGACAGTAAAAGGATATTTACCCTTTGACAACTGTGTGCTAAACAGCTTTCACCTGCCTCTTCGTCAGTTAATCCCCATCAAAAATGATAACTTAAACCTAAATTTTCCGACTTCGAGGCCTCTATGCTCTCCGTAATCACAATAAACTGTTAATGCTATCCCAAATTTCATTATAAGCAGGCCCTACAGATAGCATTTGAAAAATCCACCTGTAAACTCGGGTGCCTAATCATTTTCCTCCTTGGAAGTTTCCTGTCCACAGAAGCTATGAATATAGAAGGATATACTGAGGCCGGGGTACAACCAAAACAGCATTTCTAAGTCAATTTCAAAAACTTCTTTGCTATAAAAAACTAAGGGAAATGATAAACACTTCAATTTCCCTAGCATTCAAATATTTAAGAACATTTATAACAGTCACAACTAAATTCAAACTTGATTTTTCTTGTTGCAATCTAAATATTTTCTTCCATATTTGAGTGAGTTTATGTAAGTTAACCATAATTCCTCTACTTTTAAAAAGACTTTCCAAATAACTACTAAGAAAGCAGTACCTTCCCAAACTTTTTCCTACATGGTCGACACAATGACAATGTCTGTACACCATGATAGAGAAAACGGAGGAAACAACCAGAGAAGAAAACAGCCTGGGGGCTCTGGTGGGCCTAAGGATGAAAGGGATCAAGATTGTGGCTAATTTGTCATCCACTGGTGGTAGGCTGCTTGGGAATCCTTGAAATAGAGTAATCCTTTAAGGTTTACTCTTTCAACTTTTTTTTTTTTTGAGACGGAGTCTCACTCTGTCACCAGGCTGGAGTGCAGTGGCGCAATCTCGGCTCACTGCAAGCTCCGCCTCCCGGGTTTACGTCATTCTCCTGCCTCAGCCTCCCGAGTAGCTGGGACTACAGGCGCCCGCCACCTCGCCCGGCTAGTTTTTTGTACTTTTTAGTAGAGATGGGGTTTCA